>NC_092095.1:34127651-34427651 GCF_045679555.1 Salvelinus alpinus
TGCATGCTCGTCGTCCTCACCAAGGTCTTGACCTGACTGCAGTTTAGCGTCATAACCAACTTTAGTTGGAAAATGCACACCTTCGATGGCCACTGGCACGCTGGAGAAGTGTGCTCTTCTCAGATGAATCCCGATTTCAACTGTACCTGGCACATAGAAGACAGCATGTATGGCGTCGTGTGGGCGAGCGGTTTGCTGATGTCAACGTTGTGAACAGCGTGCCCCATGGTGGCGATGTGGTTATGGTGTGGACAGACATAAGCTACTGACAACGAACACAACTGCATTTTATCGATGGCAATTAGAATACGCATAGAAACCGTGACGAGTTCCTGAGGCCCATTGTCGTGCCATTTATCCGCCACCATCACCTCATGTTGTAGCATGATAATTCACAGCCCCATGTTGCAAGGATCTGTACACAATTCCCGGAAGCTGAAAATGTCCAAGTTCTTCCATGTTCTGCGTACTCGCCAGACATGTCACCCATTGAACATGTTTGGGATGCTCTGGATTGATGTGTACGACAGCGTGTTCCAGTTCCCGACAATATCCAGCAACTTCGCACAGCCATTGAAGAGGAGTGGGACAACATTCCACGGGCCACAATCAACAGCCTGATCAACTCTATGCGAAGGAGATGTGTCACGCTGCATGAAGCAAATGGTGGTCAAACCAGATACTGACTGGTTTTTTGATCTACACCCCTACCTTTGTTTTAAAGATATCTTTATTCCCAGTGATGTGAAATCCATAGATTAGGGCCTAATTTATTTATTTATTTAAATTGGTTGATTTCCTTATATGAACTGTAATTCAGTCAAATCTTTGACCAAATCAAATCAAATGTTATTGGTTACATACGCATATTTAGCAGATGTTGTTGCGGGTGTAGCGAAATGCTTGTAACATTGTTGCATGTTGCGATTATATTTTGGTTAGCGTAATTTCCTGGTATTCTAAATATTGTGCCATGGCTTATGCTATCTGAATGACTCAAACATCAAACTTGCAGTGAAGCCGCTCAACATCCACATCACATTAGACGTCTAACAGACTCCCATCCAGAGGGACTCACAGATGCAACCAGAGTCAACACAGATCTCCCACAGGGTCAAAACCGAACCAGCGACCCATCAGCCCCAAGAGCTGCCCGAAAAAAACATCCGAGAACCCCCACCCACACACACTGCCCCCCCCCCAAGAAAAATAAAATCATTCCATCCCCCAAGCCCCCCCACCCCAATTCACCAACAACCAACAAAATGAACAAAAGAGAAAGACAAAGGAAAACAGAAAACAATAATGCAAAAAACAAAAGACTTCAAGGACAACAAAAATCATAACAGCACGGCTGTTTGGACATAAGCAGCCCGAAAAAACCTAGATTTTGCTATGCAGAAAAAACCCTGAGATACAAAAAGTCTTTGTCCAAAATGACACCCTATTCCCTATTTAGAATAGTTTAGTCACTACATAGTATAGGTATAATGTGGGATGAAGCCATAGAGGTTGTACATACATTTCTATGGATAAATGACACTAGTCCAATCAGCATATAACACATGCATTATGCTGCCAGTATAGCTGTTATAGCCGCTACTATATCAGACTACTTAAGTCTTTTAGCTGACATAATGGTTGTAAATTATCCTCTGCGACGACGACAACAAAAAAATACTAATTACCGCTCTTCCACAGTGGTTTCTGTTTAAGTCTTGGACCTCTATACCAGGCGGTGTCAGAGGAAAGCCCTAAAAATTGCCAAAGACTCCAGCCACCCTAGTCATAGACTGTTCTCTCTGCTACCGCATGGCAAGCGGTACCGGAGCGCCAAGTCTAGGTCCAAAAGGCTTCTTAACAGCTTCTACCCCCAAGCCATAAGACTCCTGAACAGCTAATCAAATGGCTACCCGGACTCTGTTTATATCCATGCATTGTCACTTTACCTCTACCTACAGTACATGTACATATTACCTCAATTACCTCGACTAACCTGTGCCCCCGCACATTGACTCTGTACCAGTACCCCCTGTATATAGCCTCGCTACTGTTATTTTATTGTTGCTCCTTAATTATTTGTTATTTTAAAAATGTTCTTCTTTATTTTTATATTTTTATTAAATGTTTTTTTTTTTTACCGTAGTTTATTTTAGTAAATACTTTCTTAACACTTTTTTTTCTTAAAACTACATTGTTGGTTAAGGGCTTGTAGGTAGTCATTTCACTGTAAGATTGTATTCGGCGCCTTTCGACAAATACAATTGGATTTGATTTGAAGTCACTTTGGCCATGTCTGCCCGGGACGCACACTCATGTTGCTGTGGTCTGGATTAACACTTACAAAAAAGCAGATTTTAATCTGAATGATGAGTGGATTAGTGCAGGGCTGCAGGCTGCAGGGGTTAGGCTTACTTCCCCTGTGCAGCTGGAGAGATGGCTGTTGTCCTACTACCTACACGGCAGGCTGGACACTCTGAGCAGGGACAAGAGCTCTCTGTGTGTGGGATGCTTTTGAAAATGCAGAAAGCCATTCTTTGTGGAAGAGTGACATGAATAAAGCATGTACAGTGGGGCAAAAAAGTATTTAGTCAGCCACCAATTGTGCAAGTTCTCCCACTTAAAAAGATGAGAGGCCTGTAATTTTCATCATAGGTACACTTCAACTATGACAGACAAAATGAGAAGAAAAATCCAGAAAATCACATTGTAGGATTTTTAATGAATCTATTTGCAAATTATGGTGGAAAATAAGTATTTGGTCAATAACAAAAGTTTATCTCAATACTTCAATACTTTGTTATATTGGCAATGACAGAGGTCAAACGTTTTCTTTAAGTCTTCACAAGGTTTTCACACACTGTTGCTGGTATTTTGGCCCATTCCTCCATGCAGATCTCCTCTAGAGCAGTGATGTTTTGGGGCTGTTGCTGGGCAACACGGACTTTCAACTCCCTCCAAAGATTTTCTATGGGGTTGAGATCTGGAGACTGGCTAGGCCACTCCAGGACCTTGAAATGCTTCTTACGAAGCCACTCCTTCGTTGCCCGGGCGGTGTGTTTGGGATCATTGTCATGCTGAAAGACCCAGCCACGTTTCATCTTCAATGCCCTTGCTGATGGAAGGAGGTTTTCACTCAAAATCTCACGATACATGGCCCCATTCATTCTTTCCTTTACACGGATCAGTCGTCCTGGTCCCTTTGCAGAAAAACAGCCCCAAAGCATGATGTTTCCACCCCCATGCCTCACAGTAGGTATGGTGTTCTTTGGATGCAACTCAGCATTCTTTGTCCTCCAAACACGACAAGTTGAGTTTTTACCAAAAAGTTCGATTTTGGTTTCATCTGACCATATGACATTCTCCCAATCTTCTTCTGGATCATCCAAATGCTCTCTAGCAAACTTCAGACGGGCCTGGACATGTACTGGCTTAAGCAGGGGGAAACGTCTGGCACTGCAGGATTTGAGTCCCTGGCGGCGTACATTTACATTTACATTTAAGTCATTTAGCAGACGCTCTTATCCAGAGCGACTTACAAATTGGTGCATTCACCTTATGATATCCAGTGGAACAACCACTTTACAATAGTGCATCTCAGTCTTTTAAGGGGGAGGGGGGGGTTAGAAGGATTACTTTATCCTATCCTAGGTATTCCTTAAAGAGGTGGGGTTTCAGGTGTCTCCGGAAGGTGGTGATTGACTCCGCTGACCTGGCGTCGTGAGGGAGTTTGTTCCACCATTGGGGTGCCAGAGCAGCGAACAGTTTTGACTGGGCTGAGCGGGAACTGTACTTCCTCAGAGGTAGGGAGGCGAGCAGGCCAGAGGTGGATGAACGCAGTGCCCTTGTTTGGGTGTAGGGCCTGATCAGAGCCTGAAGGTACGGAGGTGCCGTTCCCCTCACAGCTCCGTAGGCAAGCACCATGGTCTTGTAGCGGATGCGAGCTTCAACTGGAAGCCAGTGGAGAGAGCGGAGGAGCGGGGTGACGTGAGAGAACTTGGGAAGGTTGAACACCAGACGGGCTGCGGCGTTCTGGATGAGTTGTAGGGGTTTAATGGCACAGGCAGGGAGCCCAGCCAACAGCGAGTTGCAGTAATCCAGACGGGAGATGACAAGTGCCTGGATTAGGACCTGCGCCGCTTCCTGTGTGAGGCAGGGTCGTACTCTGCGAATGTTGTAGAGCATGAACCTACAGGAACGGGTCACCGCCTTGATGTGAGTTGAGAACGACAGGGTGTTGTCCAGGATGACGCCAAGGTTCTTAGCACTCTGGGAGGAGGACACAATGGAGTTGTCAACCGTGATGGCGAGATCATGGATCGTAGTGTGTTACTGATGGTAGGCTTTGTTACTTTGGTCCCAGCTCTCTGCAGGTCATTCACTAGGTCCCCCCGTGTGGTTCTGGGATTTTTGCTCACCGTTCTTGTGATCATTTTGACCCCACGGGGTGAGATCTTGCGTGGAGCCCCAGATCGAGGGAGATTATCAGTGGTCTTGTATGTCTTCCATTTCCTAATAATTGCTCCCACAGTTGATTTCTTCAAACCAAGCTGCGTACCTATTGCAGATTCACTCTTCCCAGCCTGGTGCAGGTCTACAATTTTGTTTCTGGTGTCCTTTGACAGCTCTTTGGTCTTGGCCATAGTGGAGTTTGGAGTGTGACTGTTTGAGGTTGTGGACAGTTGTCTTTTATACTGATAACAAGTTCAAACAGGTGCCATTAATACAGGTAACGAGTGGAGGACAGAGGAGCCTCTTAAAGAAGAAGTTACAGGTCTGTGAGAGCCAGAAATCTTGCTTGTTTGTAGGTGACCAAATACTTATTTTCCACCATAATTTGCAAATAAATTCATAAAAAATCCTACAATGTGATTTTCTGGATATTTTTTTCTCATTTTGTCTGTCATGGTTGAAGTGTACCTATGATGAAAATTACAGGCCTCTCTCATATTTTTAAGTGGGAGAACTTGCACAATTGGTGGCTGACTAAATACTTTTTTGCCCCACTGTATGGATTTCATTTGTGTGTATATATGGCTATTTTTCTAATGTAGACTACAGTATATGGTGTGGTAAGAGCTCAAGCATGTTCAAGTGATTCTAGCTGCTTTTGAACTCCGAGACTGCTTCCTTCCGTGACACACCACTCTTTCTATGTCACTCCTCTCACATGTTTCCAATATGGAGGCCCAAACCGCCGTTTTACGTCCGAAATGGGGCGGAACGCAATTCCGCTTGCGATGGAATTTGGAGCGCGAAAAGGGAGACCTTGCCGGATGGGACTCTTGTCTGACACTGACAAGTTGCAGACTGAAGGGCCAGGGCGGTCTTAGACACTCTGCACGGAAACTGGGCTAATTGAAGACAGCAGGCCCGGTCAAACTCCCTTTATTTTGTTTGCTTTTCCTGGTTCCACTTATGCAACAGGACTGGAGAGTAGTGCATTTGTAGCAGCGGAGGCTGCTGAGGGGAGGACGGCTCATAATAACATCTGGAACGGAGCGAATGGAATGATACCATTCCTACGCTCCAGCCATTACCACAAGCCCGCTCTCCCCAATTAAGGTGCTCCCAACTTCCTGTGATTTGTAGCCTGTATAAGAGTTTAGCAAAACAGTGAGTGTAGCAGCAACAGAGTAGACACAACTCCATAGGGGCAGTGTCCTGGACACAGATTAAGCCTAGTCCTGGACTAAAAAGCATTCTCAAGGGAGAACCTCCATTGAAAGTTCTTATTTGTCCAGGGCTAGGCTTAATCTGTGTCTGGGAAACCACCCCTTACTGTCTTGCAGGAAGTGTGGGGTGTTAGTACTGTAGGTGGTTTGGTGTGTGTGTGCTTGTGCCTTTAAGAGTATGCAAGGCCAGCGGTTGCGCAAGCTGTTTGATCGTGATGTATTGCTATTCAATACACTACTCTGTGTGTGTCCATGTCAGTATAGAATCTATCTACTCACTGTCCACTCCTGGAAGAAATCAAGTATTTCTTCACTTTAAGAGGTTATACTAAAACGATGCAGTCATTTTCTTCAAAGTATGTCACATTGGCTGGGTATGTGATGAAAGTGAACCAAATAAAGAGTGAGACAAGAGACAAGCGTCAGAGCATTTCATGGAATACTTTATTTTTCCCTGAAACATAAAGTTGAGCTCATGAATACTAGTGGTGAGATAATCTCCCCTGGCGAATGTGTGACCTGGAATTCCCAGTTTTCCACGCGTTGGGATGAGAGCCCAGAGCCGGAACGTCGGGCCAGAGCAGACACTTTGTATGGAGCTGGGTTTCCTTGGCAATGGATGTGCGTTCCTCCACTTTTCCCAAGAGTGGTAGGGAAACGTCCGGAAAAATGGGATGGCTAATTGACACCAGAAGACCCCAGAAATATCTCAGTTTCACGCAGGATTTTACAGGCTTTTTACATAATCTGTCATCTCACCCTCGGACTAGTGGAAACTGTGATATATGTCTGTGGAGGCCTTGTGTATGTATCGTAACTCACTGGCCTGGAAACAGTGATCTCAATGACACTCAGTGGTGGATGTGGACAGGTCTGTAGGGAGTTAGGTACTGCTGTTTAAAAACACTCACCGGGCTGGGTTGTATACATTAGCGCACACAGCAGCACAAATGTTTTGAAAAAAAGGTATATACTTTTCTTATTTGACAAATACAGGTTAGCCCCCCCCCTCCCCCGTTTTGGCTCATTTGGTTCCTAATGAAAACAATCCTGGAAATAGTGAAGATGGTGAAGTGGCACCACTCTCCTTTGGCTCGCCCTTTACTACTGTAGATTGATGCTTACGATCTTCACTTGTAATAGCATACTGGTGGTGTCTGATCAGGCTCCTATCAAAATACAGCTTTCCTCACTTTCTTATATCATTATCAACTCATCCTTAAATGGATTTTCCTTAGAGAAAAAATGAAGAATATAGTCGCGAGTGCTTGTCGTCATTTATATTCCTGTGTATACACTACGTTTTCAGTTCTGCGAGTTCTGCAGTAGGGTTGCGAAATTCCCATAACAAAAAAAACAAAAATACCAGGTATTCCACATATCCTGATTGGAACATTCCCAGAATCAGGAGGGAATAAAAAGGAAATCCGGAATCTTCTAACCATGATTTCTGGAAAACATGAATTTTGGGCAAATTACCGGAATGTCGCAATCCTACATCCATGACATGCTTGTTGGTTGGTAGCGTATGATTCATATGCAGTTCTTTTTATCACCCAATTCATTTCAGTTATGTCTCTGACTACTAACACATGTTAGGCTGGATCGTTGCTGTCACCAGAAAGTGCAAACTCTACCAAAAATGCTATCTGCCACATTCTTTTCATTAATCGTAGGCTATTTTCCAGCATAATAATGACATCCAAACAGAGCTGATGAGCAAGATAAATATCTAGAATAAATACTCATTCCCCTTTAGTATTGGGTGCGAATTAAGAACCGGGCTACTTCATATTTGAATACAGTAGGCGATAGGAAGAAAATGTGATGACTAAGTTCACACAAAATACATGTGTATACGCTCTTAGAAAAAAAAGGGTTCCAAAAGGGTTCTTCGCCTGTCCACATAGGAGAACCACGTCTGATTCCAAGTACAGTAGAACCCTTTTTGGTTCCAGGTAGAACGTTTTGAGGTTCCATGTAGATCCCTCTGTGGAAAGAGTTCTACATGGAACTCAAAAGGGCTCATCAAAGATTTCTCAGAATAACCCTTTTAGGTTCCAGGTAGCACCTTTATTTATAAGAGTGCACTTATGTGTTGATCAAATGCCTGGAAAATCAGGGAGGCTCCACTGTTCCATTGCTCCACCTTGATACTCACATTTGTTCATTCAGGTCAGTACCCGGAACAGTGCAAAGTATATACAGTATTCAGCTCCCAATTCCAATTTCAGAGCTGAATTAAATCCACTCAATTCCATTTCATGCCATCTACACTGACTCCTCCACTGTATATGACACCTCCTCTGGCTTGTGCTTCGACAACCTATATAGCCCATATCTATAAAACACACAGAGAAATGGCCCATCATCAAGATACCATTACGCACTTAGGGAGCGCCAGGCACGGCCCATGCCAATTTAATAACGGGCACCTCAGACCGCCTGTGCATCCACACTAAGTCAGGCGTCTCGTAAAAAAGGGAACAGATGCTTCTTAGCATCCAATTAAGAGTGGGGATGCAGAAGACTCCCTCTTCTCCTTCTCTTCCCTCTCCTCTGTGCACCAGGAGACGGTCATTACCCATATGGATACTTGAGCACAGTTAATTCGAGTGACAGACGTTAGAATTGTATTAGGGCTACATAAAATGTTACGTAAAGGCTACCATTAATTCTGAACCTGTAAACTTGTAGGATGGAGTGCTAATTGTTTGTTCATGATTATGCAGGTCTAGGTTGTTTGGAAGGTGTGTGTGTGTGTGTGTGTGTGTGTGTGTGTGTGTGTGTGTGTGTGTGTGTGTGTGTGTGTGTGTGTGTGTGTGTGTGTGTGTGTGTGTGTGTGTGTGTGTGTGTGTGTGTGTGTGTGTGTGTATGTGTGTGTGTGTGTGTGTGTGTGTGTGTGTGTGTGTGTGTGTGTGTGTGTGTGTGTGTGTGTGTCCATGCGTGTCACTGTAGAACAATTACTATCCAATATAAATGACCTACCTCAAAACGGCATCAAAACTGCAGTGATAGTTCCAAAACTAAGTCACAATCTTTTCAGTTGATCTGGATTGACATGTTGTATAAACAAATAGACAGGCGGCAAATGGAAAGAGAGGGGCAGGAGGTTGAGTGAGAGAATTTGTGAGCGTGAGAGAAGTTTATTGAGTAAGAGAAGGAGTGCAAGGGAGAGAGGCGGGCGAGATTGAGTTAGAGGGGTTAGAGTCAGTAAAAAACGGAGAGATGTCGAGATCGCGGTCAGATAGTGGGAGACTGGGTATAATTGTGTGGATAGAGGATAGTAAAGGCAAAGGCTGAAGGGTTGGGAATGATAAGAGAAAACAGAAGAAAATCTCATTCCTAGTTAGTTTACCCTCACCCCATTGGCTTCTTGTCAGAGTACCTATCTCTGCTTGGACGCCCTGGCAACAGGTGCCAGCCAGGCGAGAACACAAACAGTACCCTAGAGAGAGGGGGGAGAGAAGGATGGAGGAAGGGGGGAGAGAGAAAACGAGTTTGACGTGGGAGAGAAAGAGATGTGAGATCGAGGAGCTTCAGCAACACAAGGTAGGATGAGGATCGACCTGAGAGAGAGAGAGGGAGGGAGGGAGGGAGAGAGAGAGAGAGAGAGAGAGAGAGAGAGAGAGAGAGAGAGAGAGAGAGAGAGAAAAACCTAGACAGAGAATTGTCAGTAGATTTCCATAGCGAGTTACCAGGTCAGGTATTCCAGCGGATGCTCTCTTGACTCTCTCACCCTCTCGGAGTAATGCTGATCTCTGATCTGCCTGTCTGAGGATAACTTCATAACTCCGCCCTCTGTTACCAGCAGAATCAGTGTTTTCCTCCTAATGCTTCCATAAGCCCACCCGTGGGAGCCGCCGGCAAGGACCTGCTCAGCGATTGGACACTTTCCACTGTACAGCAGGAGGGCGGGTTATAAACCTGCCGGTTGGGGCGTTGCATATTCATCGCCAGCCATGAATACATAATCAGTCCAGGACGTTACTCTGGACTACCAGGAGGAAGAAGAAGAAGTGGATACAACTTTTGGAGGGAATTCGCTCTACTTTCTCAGGTCTTGACGATGGCGACGATTGCGCTGCTTGGAGAACCGGAAAGGTGTTGACACCTTGTTTTCTACTTGCCTTTCTTTGTCCTCCTCTTTTCCTGTGGGTGTGTTTGCAGTGCTGCGGTCGGATGTGTCCGCCAGTCCTGACAGATGTTGGAGTCGTCTAGAGCCGAGGAGGATTTTAATTTGACAGTTCGGAGGGCAGAAGACCCATGGCTGAGCTCCACCGCGGCCCCTTGGCCTTTACCCCCTGTCCCGCTCTCACCTGCCCGTCGAACTTACACCTACTGTGGGGCTAAGAGCCGCTAAGGAGGGGCTCCTCTCTCCATCCATGCTGCCAGGCTGCTCCTGTTGCCATGCTCAAACCACCCAAGAATAAAAATGTCTCCTGGGTAAGTGGGGTATGTGCAGGCGGTGCTCTGGAATGTAGGGCGTTTTCAGGGGAGGGAGGGGATGGAGGTGGAAGACACCTTACCCATTACTTACCTCTGTGCTTTGACTTGGAGCTCTAGGCGCTCTTCAAACCCATGAACAATCACTTGTTCCACATTTGCTCTGTCAGATATCACATTGAATCATAGCAATAGGTACACATGGATATTTAAAAGGTATTTCATTCTAAATTGTGACAGAATTAATTGTCAGGAAAGTGTTGCTCATTCAGTGTTCATTCTAATAGCGGCACTTGCGAGTTTAATGTTTGTTGAGCCAAAGTTCCCTCCACCTAGGCAGAAGTCAATCATGTTTAAAGGGGTTCTAACACCGTCAGAAAGCAGATGATTCACGTGTAGTTTTCTACCAGAAGAGCAAGTTCTATGCTTTTATTTTCCTAACCTAATTCAAAAAGCGCCGTCGCTGAAATTACAGTATCTGTATGTTAGTCCAGTTCGTTCATCGCCAGCTGTTATCTAAGCATGAAGTACTAATGAGAAGAAAAACCATTCCGCAGTTGAAATAGGCATTATTTCAATCTTCTAGCCCAGATTGGGGTTATGACAAAGTAGCAAACAACAATAACATTTGTTTTGGGGATTTGTCAAGCATTTCTGTAATCTTCAGATTTGACTTAATCTCTAGGAGTTGATTTGAAAAGAACAAAAAACTTGAGATTCACACCGGTACCCTGGGGGCAGTTGATAGTGGCAGGACTGGAGTGCAACCTGGGATAGATAGCTGTGGTTTTAGTTTTCTCCTGAGCCATCCAATGGCTATTTCAGGGGGAGGCTTTAGCGATTTAGGAATTATATAACTACTACATGCCCACTTTATGAGATCTGGCTACATGCCCACTTTATGAGATCTGGCCATGCCCAGCCCAGATAACAATCAATCAGTCCATTACTTTGTCTTTTCATGACAGCAATGTTTGTAAAAATAAATAAATCAATAAATGTTATGTCAACTTGAAAGTCAGTGACATTAGAGATGCATGTGTGTTTGTCTGGGGAAAGCATTGTCTCCATTAGCTGATGAGTATAATCGGGAGGGACGCAGAAAGTTTACCATGAACCCCATGATAAATAATCCAGTCATGTGATTGAAATGCCATTCTGGGAGCACGGGTTCTTAATGTATTTTCGGTAAGAGGTAGACTATAGGTATTATTGGTTTGAGGTAGACTATAAGTCCGTTTAAAATGTTCATGTCTGCAGGACGGACAATGGGAAGGTATTGGGCGTGTGCGTATACCTATGCTTGTTATTAGCTTACATGTATGCCCATTCACTGTAGTGATTGTCCTTAGAGTATGAATGTGTACTTGCTCAGTATTTGTGGGTTTGCACAATTGTTATCTGAATGTGCATTTACAAAACTATGTATGTAGGGCCTATTAAGTTTGTGTGTGGGGGAGTGTGTTTCATTTCTGACTCTGGGCCAGTGCAGATGGATCAGGGGAGATTAGAGAGAGAGGGAGAGAGAGGAGAGAGAGAGGAGTGAGAGAGTGAGAGAGTGAGAGAGAGAGAGAGAGAGGAGAGAGAGAGAGAGAGAGAGAGAGAGAGATTTTGCTCAGATTAAATCAGCTAGATGGGGAGGGGCTTAGTCTGGTGCCCGGTTACCCACGAGCATCTCTGTTCTCCTCAGACTCTTCACCTATTTCTCTCTCTCTTTCATCTCTCTCTCTCTTTCTCTCTCTCTCTCCCTCTCACTCCTTCTTTCTCTATTTCTCTGCGTGTCTCTGTTTCCGCAGGAGGCCAATAATGAGGCAGAGATAGCTATGATACCACAACCTCAACTCAAAAACTTAAATCTCACTCATTCATCTTTTCAATTATGTAAATAATTATTACCTCAATTAATTGTAACCTCTGGGTGAAATGATATGGAAAGGTTAGATGTAGGGAACCTGAGGCTAGACCAGCTGTATAGCATCTGATTTATGCTTTAAGACATGCAGTCTTGTTTTGTGGTACATCATTATGTTAGTTCACACCCTTGTGTGTGCTTTTCGCAGGTTGACATTTATTGGGATGAGTCTTGTTCTGGAGGCAGAACTGAGCAAATACCGTTAGACGTGCCAGCTGCAAAGTCAAAATTGTCTATATTGTAAAAATGTATGAAAACAACAATGTGCTTTTTGGTGTTAATCTCAGGTGAGGGTTAGCCATTACACGGAGCCCAAACCGGCTGTGCGCGTGCGCCATTGTGCGCCATCGTGCATACATTTATTTTGTCCCCCTACACCAAACGTGATCACGACACACAGGTTAAAATATCAAAACAAACTCTGAACCAATGACATTAATTTGGGGACAGGTCGAAAAGCATTAAACATGTATGGCTAGTTAACTTGCACTTGCTAGATAATTTGTCCTATTTAGCTAGCTTGCTGTTGCAAGCTAATTTGTTCTGGGATATAAACATTGAGTTGTTATTTTAACAGAAATGCACAAGGTCCTCTTCTCCGACAATTAATCCGCACATAAAACGGTCAACCGAATCGTTTCTAGTCATTTCTCCTCCTTCCAGGCTTTTTCATCTTTGAACTTATATGGTGATTGGCATCTAAACTTTCATAGTATTACCACGACAACCGGCAACACAGTTCGTCTTTCAATCACCCACGTGGGTATAACCAATGAGGAGATGGCACGTGGGTACCTGTTTCTATAAACCAATGAGGAGATGGGAGAGGCAGGACTTGCAGCGCGATCTGCGTCAGAATAGAAAGGACTTCTATTTTAGCCCTTGGCAACGCAGACGCTCGTTGACGCGCCGAGAAGTGTGGGTGCAATAATTGAATAATATAGATTCCTACATTTATTTTGCAACGCTCGCGCACGCGATGCAAGCAGTGTAGTCAGGGTATTAGGGTTAGCAGTGTGGTTAAGGTTAGGGTTAGGTTTAAGTTAGGATTAGGTTCAGATTTTATGACTTTGTGGCTGTGCCAGCTCGTGACCACTCTGCAGAGCTGCCTCCAGAACACGATTCATGACGTAAATCTTACCTGCGTGCTTTTCCACTCTGAACCATATTGTGAGTGTGTGCATAAACATTGGTGTATTTTGTGTGTTTTCCTCCAGAGGGAGAGGGAGGAAACCCATATGGTGTGTACATGCTGCTTTCTACATTCTATCCTCGTGCTGCACCTGAATGATATGGAACAGTGCAGTAATTGGGTGGAGTCTGATCAAGTTGGCAGTGAAATCGCTAGGCCATAGACAACAGTAGTCAACCTGGACTAATCTACAATAGAATCAGGTACAATATTCAATAGAGTTGGATCATCATCAAATCCGCCATCTAGCCAGATACTCCAGGTGAGCATTCACAGATAAAACAACAGCAAATGAACAAGCCATCAACATCTGCATGATGAAGGAGTGAGATGAGTGCGTGTGGTGAGAGTGTAAGATGTGTGTGTAAAGACTGTGAGAGATGTGTGTGTAAAGACTGTGAGAGATGTGTGTGTAAAGACTGAGAGATGTGTCTGCAAGAGATGCGACAAGTGTGTGTGTGCGGTAAGGGAGCTCAGGGCTGGGCTGACCGGCCGGCCGGTCAGCCCAGGCGACAGATGTCACACTATCAAATTAAAGCCTAATGCCCAGAGAGCTGAAGAAAAACACTGGAGCGAACCATGACACCGATGATGTCTCTCACGGCTGCCTAGCTCCATGTGTGTGTAGTGGGTGTTTGTGTGTATGGGTATGCTCAGAGGCACCGGCCCCGCGGTGTGTGTGTATATGTGTGTGTGTATCTGCCCCAGAGATCCTCAGATGGGCTCAGTCAACAACAGGCGTGTAATTTCCAGTTGAAGACGCTCCTGAGAACAGACCTTGCCGGGGCTGACAACAATCTCCTTTCCTGGCTATGGAAGCTAACTGGCCAGACAGCAGAGCATCCTTAGTTTTGGGATTGGTCGATCGGTTTAATGGAGAGCGACTTGTCAGTAGAGCTTAACTTTTTTTAGCGTTTAATTCCATTTTGACTGAGGGGTAAAATAGGTTGGGTATTTTTTTTTTTATGCTTGTACCCCTGGGTTATGGTACTCTGATCAAATCCATGGGATTTCCATAATTCATTGCAGTCGCATTGAAACAGAGAGGTAGCGACACAGGTGTCTCTGGCAGTCTGGGACGGCGAGCATGTCGAAGAAGCCAAAGGTAAAATATCAACAGTTATTCAGAATGGTGGACCTCTGTCTTTGTGTTAGTGGGATGGTTTATTTCTGGCTTAGAGAAGTCATTATTTTGTATTTTGTCATGTTTACTTTGTAGGCTACAGACTTCTTTGTTTCATGTGTTTGTTTCAGTACCTAGCTTTTGTGTAATTTGGCCTTGGTGTATGCAGGTGTGTCTGTGTGGCTAGAACATGTATGTGAACTCTGTAACTTCGATTTGAAGAAGACAGACTCAGATGAAAGGCAGTTACTATAACTATAGTTCTTACTCATGCTGGAGTGTCTCTCATCCTACCACTGGGTTGTATTCATTAGGGCATGCAATGGAAAACGTTTTGCAACAGAACATGGAAATGTGCATTTCTTATTGAACAAATCCATGTAGTCCCTTCCTGTTTTAGTCCGTATTCTTCCGGTTTGGTGCCTTATAAATTTGAACAAGGTATGAATGAGACCTCTCTTTGGCTGAAAGATCTGTAGGCTATTTCCATAACATCACCAGTGGACTTGGTGTTTCCATATATTTTCATATAGGCCTCTATTATAGTTGTCATTGTTTTATGCTAACACTGACAAACAGTGTTTGTCCGCCAAGAAGAAGGATGGCGATAGTTTCTTTCTCGGTCAATCCTGGATTGGTGCAAGACGCTTTAAATCTCCATTCCGAGAAGCAATCATTACAAAGTGAGAAGGAGATCAAATAGACTTGGAGCCATTGCACTCGTGGGTTGTTGCTCTTCTACAGAGGCTAGAGTTTGACACATCATGTGACTGCCCTGTATCATATTCTGTGTCCTCTATTTCAGAGATGGTTGATGCTCAGACACTTTGCCTATGGTACCCTTAAAACTGACTTAAAGACTCTGATTTGTGTGCGTACGTGTGTGTGCATGGGTGTGTGTTTGTGTGGGTGTATGTATTTGTGTGTGTGTGCCTGTGAATTTCACGTCATAGCAGCATAACAGAGACATTCCTTCCACTCATCCAGCTAATTAATGAGGACAGTGCCACGGTACCCTGCCCTCAAACCACTAGGGGGATAGGAGTCTGTCTGTCTATCTGTCTGTCTGTGGGCGATTCCACGCCAGTGTAAGCATAACATATTTTTGGTATGTCACGTTGTTCTGCCAACTCTCACATAGAAACTTCATTGGGGGGAACGATGTTTGATATGCTTTTTACATTTGAATCACAATAATTTTCATGATGTAAGCGGCCATATTAGGCCCTTTTTAGACCTATACATTCCTCCTGTAACACCCTATGATCCGTGAACCGTACATGGTACAGACAGCATCTTGGTGTCATTAAACTCATTGTAGTGTGGAAGGACTATGTTTAGATTCTGAAATAAAACAATTCACATTAATTTATTCAAGAAAGTACCCCTTTGCTTATGTTTAGACGTATTGGTACTTTTGGATATATGACCCATCTTATACATAGAAACTGACATTATAGGTCATTAACCAATCACAGCCCTCCTTTACATTCAGCAAATTACTAGCAGAGGAAGTTCGCTTTGAATCTAATTTCCCATTCCCTGTGTTGGTGGTGTTCATAAAATGTATAATAACTTCAAAAGTAGGAGAGAGCCCATCTTGGACATGTGATGTACTTGTAAAGTATATTATTCCAAACAATATGACTTAAAATAGGCTAAATGGGGTACTTTTGAGATATTCATTTTAATACGTTTCATCGTGAATAAATGAACGTGAAAACGTTTCTTTCAGAATCTACACATAGTCCTTATTTTAGAGCACACTGTACTGATTATAATGACACCAAGATGCAGTGATGGAAAAAGTACCCACTTGTCATACTTGAGTAAAAGTGAAGATACCTTAATAGAGAATTAATCAAGTAAAAATGAAAGTCACTCAGTAAAATACTACTTGAGTAAAAGTCTAAAAGTATTTGGTTTGAATATACTTAAGTATCAAAAGAACATGTAATTGCTAAAATATACTTAAGTGTCAAAAGTAAAAGTATAAATCATTTCAAATTCCTTATTGTAGGCAAACCAGATGGCACCAAATACTTTTTTTATTTTTTTATTTTTTTTTACAGCTAGCCAGGGGCACACACCAACATTCAGACATCATTTACAAATGAAGCATGTGTGTTTAGTTAGATCAGAGGCCGTAGGGATGACCAGGGATGTTCTCTTGATAAGTGCACGAATTGGACCATTTTTCTTTCCTGCTATGCATTCAAAATGTAACGAGTACTTTTGGGTGTAAGGGAAAATGTAATGGAGTAAAAAGTACATTTTCTTTAGGAATGTAGTGAAGTAAAAGTTGTCAAAAATATAAATAGTAAAGTACAGATATCCCAAAAAACTACTTAAGTAGTACTTTAAAGTATTTGTACTTAAGTACCACTGCCAAGATGTTGTCTGTATCATGTACGGTTTACAGATCATAGGGTCTTAAATGAGGCATGTATAGGTCAAAACATTTCCTAAAATTGCCACTTTCATCATGATTTTTTATTTGTATTATTTGTTATACAAATGTCAAAAGCATGTCGAACATCCTTCCTCCCAATGAAGTTTCTATGTGAGAATTGCCAGAACAATCTGAGAAACCAAAAATATTTTCTGCTTACGCTGGCGTGGAATCTGTTTGTCTGGTGGTCTGTTTGTCTGATGGTAGTGCCTGCCTGCCTGCCTGTCTGTATTTCTGTCTGTCTGTCAATTCCCTCCATTGCAGTGTGTGTGTGTACATGTGCATGCGTGTCTGGCATGCATGCGTACGTGCGGGTTACGTTTGTTTGCGTGCCTGTGTGCCTGACTATATCGGGACAGCAGTCCTAGCTAATTTACCCGGCTGAAGAGTTTCTCATAGGGGTCCATGTGGGACAGCCAATGTGTTCAGTAAGCGTAAAGTGACTCAGTGTTCAGTTTAGCACATAGCCACTTCTACATTGGTGCAGTGATCTGCATAGCTGTCTGTTGTGTGGGCTAGTATGTGCTAATCTGTTCTGGTGTTGGTAGCCTAGTCTCTATTCATTAAGCACTTTCTTATCTGTGCTCATGATTCTGATTCCCCTTGGGATGCTGGACAAGCCTCCAATAGAACCAAAGCCTCCAAGAAGCAAACACCTGGTTTTGAGGGTAAGCTTTGCTTTCTGATTTTCATAATGAACGTAGGTATTGAGCTTTGCATGGCTTTTCTGGTTGGGCTCAATTGCATATTTCAATTCAGTCAATCCGGGAAGTAAACTGACATTCCAATTCCATTGAAAAGCATTGAGGGAAATTGGAATTGGACCCAACCCTGTTTCTGAGTAGACTACACATTCAGTAGAATACATGTGATTTTCTCATAGTGTGTCTGGCGTACCTCACTGTGAGTGTTGAGTTCAAATGTTCTCACAGAGGTGGGCTCTCTGTGTGGCTCTCCTCCCCTTCTATGTGTTTGTACAAGAGGTAACTCGAAGTAGAGATACAGACAAAGATATTTTTCAGTAGGCCTAATGAAGGTAATAGATTTGATTTGACAGCCCTTGCTGAATGCACAGTGCATTAATAAACAGAAGTGATTAGGAAAATGTTACGTGGAATGTAAATGTAATGTGAAATCATGAACTTTTTCCCCCCAGTATTTTGTAAGATTTGACAGATGAGGAGTGTTGGCACATTTATGTGTGCTATTTGTTACCAGGTTGAGCGTGATTGTGATTTAGCGCCTATGGGCAGCACAGCTCTTTAGTGGCTGAGAGCTGAGAGAGACAGCAGTGCAGTGAGCAGCTGGGTCTCTCTCTCCATTTTCCATATCGCTCTTCCTATCTCTTAACCTTCTCCCTCCCTCCCTCCTCTCTCTCTCACACACTTCCGCCTCTATATTTCTGTAATTAGAGCTAATCAGTCCTGGGGCGCCAGGGCATTGCCCATGTAACTAAGGTAACCTCTCTCAGATGCTGCTCTGCTCTGCCCCGGGGAGTGGTTCATTAGGACTCACTGTTCTCCAGTCAGAGGATAATGAGCATATGCTCTTTGGGTGCAGCATTACATTGCTTGCTCAGAGTAACAATCATAGCTTTTCGGTTTCACTGGCATAGCACATAAGGGGGTTCTAAAAATGCGAGAAAAGCCCATTGGGCATATATTACCAGAATGCTAACAACATTAGCACAAACCTATAGCGAAATCATATAGACGCTGTTAGCTAAATGCTAACGAGCGAAAACAAACAAACTAATTGCAAAGACAGGCAAATCCAGCTCATAAAGTTATATAAGCATAGCTAGTAGCTACTATTTTCGGGGAGTGTGGACATTTACAAGCGAAAGTGAACGAGAGAAATTGTGCAAATTAACAAAGTTGTAATGAATGCTTTCTGAAGGAAGAGCAACATGTGTACATGGAGCAGATGAAAAGAAGAATGGAGAAAATAACGCTAGTAGGAAGCACAGGGGTAAAAAATGGCAGCCGTACAGAAAACTCATCCAGGGCTCTTTGACTTCTGGCAGAAAGCCATTGTAAGATATC
Source organism: Salvelinus alpinus (assembly GCF_045679555.1). Lineage (NCBI taxonomy): Eukaryota > Metazoa > Chordata > Actinopteri > Salmoniformes > Salmonidae > Salvelinus > Salvelinus alpinus. The sequence goes on from NC_092095.1 coordinate 34,146,497, forward strand.
TGATGGCAAACATATGCACACAAGTGTTACTTCATCACCTCAGGTGCGCCGCACGACAGACACTCACTGATAGATATAGAACTTTGCGGACTCACCAGCTCGCTTTCTCCCATTGTGCTATTTACATAAAAAACATGTGACTGGCTCAACTGTTCTAGGGAACTACGGTAAGCTTCATCATTTAAAATAATGTGACCGGTGAAATGAAGAAAGCATCCTGCTTTATCGCCTAAGATATTGCACAAGTTGACTGCAGGTAATAACTTAAGTAGCTACAAATATTTAAAATGTATTGAAAAATGTCAAATCGTTTTGACGGTATTGAGAGTACTGAAAAAACCATCCTGGGGCTTTTTCAAAATACCCCGGTGTACGGTATATACTTGTACGTAAAACATCCTTAATAGATTTGACCATTTCACTAGGGATGCACGATATATCGGTAAGCATATCGGAATCGGCCGATATTAGATAAAAATGCCAACATCGGCATCGGCCTGTTGTCTAGCTTAACGGCGATGTCAAAGCTGACATGCACACATATACAACGTAGGTAGATGACGTAATGACGCCACTAAAAATATAGCGCTACACGTGCAACACCGCATTCCTAACCTAGCCCACAATGTCTGCTGTGTGGATCGAGCAGTCAACAGGTCGAGCAGTAAGAAAATTTCAGCGAGACAACTCAAAGGCGAAATCCATTAACGCGAAGATAATGAAATTCATTGCCCTTGACAATCAACCGTTCTCTGTTGTGGATGATGTTGGCTTTCGCAGACTGGTCGAGCACCTCCAGCCCCGGTACACACTATCAAGTAGGCGCTATTTTTCAGATGTTACCCTACCGGAGTTACACAGTATTGTTGAAACACACATCCATTAGCTACTTGCTATGGGCGTCACTGCTATTAGCTTCACGACTGACATTTGGACCAGCGATGTCAGCCCCATGAGCATGCTGAGTCTGACAGCACAGTGGGTCGACAAGGATTTCGCACTGAGGAAAGCCGTATTGCATGCTCAAGAATGTGCTGGTCCTCATACCGCTGCTGCCATTTCAATGGCATTTGAGAACATGTTTGAAACTTGTAAACATGAACACACTCCTAGCTCCATTCGAACAACTGACTTGAGAAACAAGCTCATCAACTGTGTCTGCAGCAGACGTGATACCCTCTGTCATGGCATTGAAACGCCTGCTCAACAAAAATGCCGACACAGACCGTCGGGTTAACTTGGAAAAGTACTTTACTAGATGCTGTGAACAAGCGATTCGGTGGCATTCTCTCTGAGCCTCTTTACTGTGTCGCCACCATGCTCGATGCTAGGTACAAGGACCGATACTTCGATGCAGATAAGAAACAGGATTTACGTGAAGTGTTAGACACAGCTGGACAAGATGGAAACGGACACAGTGACAGTGTGCACCAAGGAAGAGAGGCCACGGACAGACAGCTGAAACTTCACTGCTTGACATGTCTGATGAAATCCTGGTTGAGAATGAAACAACTGAACAAGTAAGAGAAAGAAATAGGTTTTGATTATGTTTTACTGGTAATGGGAACATTCGTAAATGCCAACAAAATAACTTTTTGGTCAGTGTGTGTGTGTGTTTCAACCATTTAACTGTGCTAGAATGCTTAAAATGCCGCTAAAATGTTAAAATATCAGGTATTGTATCAGGTTTTTTGGCAAGGAAAATATCGGATTTCGATATCGGCCAAAAATGTAATATCGGTGCATCCCTACATTTCACTATTGTTTTTATTCTCCCCTTCAAAAATTGGACTGATAAAAAGTTGTATGTATTTTTTTTGTCCTAGCAATTCAGAGAATTGGACAATTGGAAGTGTTTGTGGGGGTTTTCCCCAAGCAATTCAGAGAATTGGACAATTGGAAGTGTTTGTGGGTTTTTTCTCCTAGGAATTCAAATTGATTGCACAGAGTGTAATCTTGGAGCATTTCATTTGTGTAATAGGATTGTTGGCAAGAGAAAACCCCCTAGGAAGAAGTGCTACAGATTGGAGAAAGCTCTTTAATAATCTAATAGTGGCTTATTCTAGCCCATTAGTGTTACACCAGTGTTCTTGTTGACTTTACAAAAACGTCCACTCTCATTTAATGGGATTTTACAGATTAACAATGGAAGAAGTGAACATACTGTAAGAAATACAGTCATAGTGTAGTTTGTTCATTATGATTTATTATATCGTTGTCACGGACATCGTAGTGAGGAGACCAAAGCGCAGCGTGATGTGAATACATCTTCTTTAATGAAACGAAGAACACTTAACAAACTAATACAAAACAACAAAACGAACGTAAACGCTAAATGACACGAGTGCAGACATGCAACATCACCTAGACAATCACCCACTAACCAAACTGGAAAATGGCAACCTAAATAGGATCCCCAATCAGAGACAATGATAAACAGCTGCCTCTGATTGGGAACCAATCTAGGCCACCATAGACCTACATAATGCCTAGACTACACACACACACCTAGACATACCCAAAACCTTAGACAAGACAAAAACACACATACCACCCTCGTCACACCCTGACCTAACCAAAATAATAAAGAAAAGAAAGATAACTAAGGTAAGGGCGTGACAATCGTTCCACAAAGGAATGTGCAATTGATCAATTAGGCTGCATTTACATAGGCAGCTCAATTCAGATTTTTGACCTAATTATTGGCAAAAGAGCTGATATGATTTATCAAAAGACCAATTAGTGGAAAAATATCAGAATTAGGCTGCCTGTGTAAACACAGCCTTAGAGCTCTTTGGGCCTGTTTGGGTGGTTGAATAAGATCGATTTGATGTTTGCTCAGTGCCCGTATTCACAAATCGGCTCTGAGTCTGATCTAGGATCAGTTTTGCCTTTTAGAACATAGTGAATGAGATTACACAGACTGGGGACCTGATCCTAGATCATCACTCATAGTCTGAGACGCTTTATGGATATGGTCCCTACTTTGGGATATTGAGTCGATATGTGAACTGAGTTTAAGGAGCGAGTAGAAAAATGCCTTTTATGATTTATACAGTAGCTCATATTGATAACCAGTGTCTCTTCCAGGGGTGAGGAACTGTTTCCGGGCAGGTTATTTTGGGAGGGAATGGAAGCTGAGTGGTTTGAAAACCATGGTTATTTTTATTTGTTTCATTTTTTATAGTTTTGAACCTTTTTTGTGAATGTAATGAATTTAGAATGCCACAGGGCACTTCCACTTGTCCACATTCTTATTTTAGCCAATGAGAGAATGTGGGTTTTCCATCTCCCACAACTACCAGTCAGTCACCGCCTCTCTCTCAGGGTTTGTCCCAAATGGCACCCTATCCCCTATACCAGGGTTTCCCAACTGGCAGTCCGCGGGGTGGTTTGATTTGGCCCCAAGTTTTCTGAGCAAAAAAATTATATATATATTTTTTTCATTGTTTGAAATAAAAGACTGGGAAAAATACCAGGAAATCTGCTCCAAGTGATTTTTGTTTAAGAAATCAGTTCCCAACTATTGCCATGCATAATAGAAATACACATTATTATGTTTTAGTCAAACATAACTTTTTGGGCTTTTTGCGGTCAATTTGCAGTCTACAAATGATTTGTAATTATGTTCCAGGCCCCCGACAATCTGCTCAAGAAAAAAAACGGCTCGTGGCTGAATCTAGTTGATGATCCCTGCCCTATACCCTATTGCCCTGGTAAAAAGTAGTCCACTATATAGGGAATAGGGTGCCATTTGGGACGCGGCCTCAGTATTGATGCTGATGTAACCGGGACAAGTCTTCATTTTACATATGCTTTAGGGATGATGGCAACGTTATGCCAGTTTGTTCATGAGAGGTCATATTTTGTAGATATGGCAGAACAAGAGGACAATTGATCTGTTCAAACCTTGGCTCAACCCACCCCAATTACTGATATCTGTCGTACGCACGCACGCACTCACACACACACACACATAGTTAGATGATCACAGAGAACACACTCACATCCTCCTCATTAAAACCCAATAATTAGCTAATAAACCCTCAGTACACTGGCAATCAATGAACAGCATCTTCTACACCTTCTGTGCTTCTACACCTGCATTGCTTGCTTTTTGGGGTTTTAGGCTGGGTTTCTGTACAGCACTTTGAGATATCAGCTGATGTAAGAAGGGCTTTATAAATACATTTGATTTGATTTGATCTTATAATGAGGATAGAAAATGTACAGAAGTTTTTCTCCGTCACATGAAAGGAACTCTAAAATTGATAAATCAACATATCCCCAAGCAACTGGGAGAGTGTGAGCAATCAGCTTTGTACAACAGCGAACCAATCAGTTGGTAAAGTGGGGCCGACACGAGGAGCAACTTCGAGACGCAAACGAAAGTAATGAACAGTTAAAGGCTTTCCAGGAAAACATTGCTAAAATGCTCTCAATGCACACCAAAACAAACTAACTGCTACAATCTGTTACTATTACAAAAGTAGATTCCCTCGAAAAGAAAGCCGAGGCTATCGTGTAAGACACACAAACAGGGCATGCGCATGAACAAACAAATAACCAAATCAGCCTTTTGAAAACAAAGTTGCAAAGTTTAGAAGATGAATTGAGAATATTGTCCTAAACGGAAGATGAGGAAAAAGGAGACCTTTCCAACTATGCGATATCAGAGGAACTTGACATGGATATATCACCAGAAGATCTGTAACGATGCCATAGGATCAGCTTGAAACAGAATAATGCTAAATACCCAAGCTTGGTAATCTTCAGACTGTGGAACTATCAGACCAAAATAAACATTCTGAGAGCACAGGGGGAAAGGAGATCAAAATCCAGGGCCGGATTTCTCTCCAAATAATTGTTCTTCTCTATGAAGTAATGAGAGAAGTAGCCAATGCCAATGGGTTACATGGACGCTGAAAGACAATTCAAAGGGGGAAATATACCATGTATGTCAACTGTACTATTGATGTGCGTTTGTGTGGATGTGTATATGAATGGGAGTTTGAGGGAAGAGTGAGGGATGGTGAATATGAATATGTGGAAGAGGGTGGAAGAGAATGGATGTTTGGATGCATAGGGTATACAGTATTTTTTTTTTTTTTAAATAGTTTTTTTCCATTTAGGTACAGTAAGTCAGTTAAGAACATATTTTTATTTTACTATGACAGCCTACCCCGGCCAAACCCTCCCCTAACCCGGATGATGCTGGGCCAATTGTGTGCCACCCTATGGGACTCCAGATCACGGCCAGTTATGATACAGCCTGGGATCGAACCAGGGTCTGTAGTGACACCTCTAGCACTGAGTTGCAGTTCCTTAGACCGCTGCTCCACTCGGGGGCCTTAATATAATAAATGTTCGCATCTATCTACGCGCTCTCCTCCTCTCAACTTTTTATTTCGCTTGTGGACTGCAGTGACCATATTACCGCCACACCAGCGGTCACGAGTCATGAAGGCAGTCAAATTCCACGTGACCGTTTAGTCACGGTAAGTAGGCTCCTCCAAGCTCTGATGCTGCTGATGGTCATTAGTAGCCTACAAAACTTACTAACTGCATGGTACTCAGGACTCTATTGTCCCTCTAATCACCCTGACATCAATGCAAATGTCTTCAAAAATCTAATCAAACACTTCATGAGAGCCCATGAGCTCATGTTGTGCAACATTTCCATAGGCTATGCAACTGTGAGAGAAAACAGAGTGATGGCCTTTACTAAAAAGAGGAGAATCCCATTAGCTTTCTATAGGCTAGGCCTACTATATTTATTTCTCAACTTTCCTAATTTTAAGCACATTGCTTATATTTACAACAAAAGTATAGCCTACCTGACTGGCATTAAAATAAACCACGGGGAAAGCGTCCTCCATTCGCTATTTAAAAGCATAGATAACATTTTTCTCCCCCGCTGACCCTGTTTCAATACAGGTGCATGACATATATTATTTAGTATATGTAAAGACAAGATTAAATCAAAAATAGTCTGCTATGTGACAATATTAGCCTGTCACTTGTGAATTATATATTATAACTTGAAAATGATGCCCAGCATAAGAAACAATGCCTTTTTTGAATCATAGTCGCACACCTCATTTAGCCCAGCCCATAGGCCTATATGTTTTAATAAGGTTTGTATCACAACTAAAGTGGCCAAATAACTTCTTAAAATTAAGCATATTAATCCGCTTTACAAGGGGTGTAGAGCCTAACTGGCAGCTTTTTTCAGTTGTATTCTTCATACTATTAAATAATGCCACGGAATTCTAAGTGAATCTTGTTTTCTAAATGAACTAGTGTAGCCCACAGCCATTCGGGCATAGCCAGATCAGGACCTAACATAAGGACAACTCAGAGTATGCTATTCTGTCCTTTTGAAATAGACTACATTTTCTTCATATCATGCTTCTTTAGAACTGTCTAAAATAAGAAATGTATTTATTGTGAAGGTGTAGGCTATATTACATGGATTTATTATACTTTTTATTATGTAAATGTTCCAAAGATCTGTATCAGTGGCTTGTAGGCTATGTGTGGAAGCCAGGAGATGTGTTTATGTAAATGAACGTTCAATTACCGTGAGACTGACAGTTATTTGCTTGATAATCACCAGCTGTCTAAATTTCGTGACCGCCACAGCCCTATCTGTGACCAGGGGAAAAAACCTTTCCATGCCAAACCTTCATATCATGACCACTAACCGCTACACACAGCCTTCATTGTTGTCACGTCATAGTCAACATACTGTATATACTAGAACTAACGCGTTAGTCAACCCGCTATAATCGTGCAGTACAGTGTACAGTCAGCAGCAAGCAGTTTAGCAGTTACACCAGTGGGCCCCGGTGGCAATGCATTTATAAAACCAAAAGCTTACCTTGAATTGGAACAGTTCCAGTGTTGGATAGCCATAGCCAGCTAGCTAACATAGCATCCCTCGCTGTTTAAGCCGGGTGTTTGAGTCGGCTAAACTAGATAGCTGCATTCGATGCTAGCTAAGTAAGTGAAAGTGAAAAGAAATATACTACGAAATATAGCTAGCTCTCTCTTGCTTTTCCTTAATTTTGTAAAAAATTTATTTGTTCAAAACTGTTCAACTATTGTCTTTCTCTCTCTGATTCAACTACTCACCACATGTTATGCACTGCAGTGCTAGCTAGCTGTAGCTTATGCTTTCAGTACTAGATTCATTCTCTGACCCTTTGATTGGGTGAACAACGTGTCAGTTTATACTGCAAGAGCTTTGATAGGTTGGAGGATGTCCTCCGGAAGTTACCATAATTACTGTGCAAGTCTATGGAATGGGGTGAGAACCATGAGCCTACTAGGTTTTGTATTTGTTTTGTTATACCAGATATATAACCTGGTTACCAGGCGTGTTCTGTAGAGTAGGGGCTTAACTGGTGGTCGTGGATCACTGTCCTGACGAGGCAATAGTCTCTAACACTGCCCAGCACACGCTCTGGATTATAATCTTTGGAAAGGGGTTAAAGCAGAGCAAACAGTCACATAATCTAGTAGGATTTACCCGCCAAACACGTGGTTCTCTCAATGTCTCTCTCTCTCTGGGGTGTATTCACTAGGAACCAAACAGAACCAAAGATGGAGGGACCAACCTGAATTTGTCCATTAGAAACTCGTTTTCATTGCAAAACGTTTTGCAACTGTTTGGTATCGTTTGGACTAACGATTACACCACTGGGCAATGCCAGGTGGCTGAGGAGGAGTGGTGTATCATGGGATTTGTATCATGGGATTTGCTATAGGCCTGCTTATCCCACTTCTGACACCATGATGCGTTAAAGTTATATGGATGAGAGAGTGAGACGTGAGTCAAGTGATCAATGAGAAAATATATTGGCAACAATACTTGAACTTGACCAATACAGAATTGACACCTACATTTGCTTATGGTTTAAAGGAGAAAGTCTTTGCTCTAGATCCTACTCCCTGAGGTCTTCTGTGACCCTGTAGTGTAGTCTAACTCATATGGACTCTATTTGTGACGGTTGCTCCAGCCTTTTGCCCCGCTTCACACGCAGTGACACAGCGGGGGTTGGTGTTCTCACGCTTTAACACATCATTTCACGTTTGACCCCGTTTCTGCTACATGAGCGCTGAGATGATATTATCACAATTTCAAAGACACAGAAGCACACATTGCACCGAACGCACTCAGGGGGCCTCTGATGTGTAATTATGAAAAGATGGTCTCCCAAAAGCATCTTGAGGCTAAATTCACCGTTAGAACCATAAGATGCTTTTGGGAAACCGGGCCATGGTCGTTTGAAGTTAGATGACTTCTATCACAGTAACCACTACAGTCACCCAGCGGACCCCAATAAACTGAATGAAGAATGTTCAAAGTACGTGTATCCGTTTTTGTGGCCTATTGGGCATTGATCAAGCCTCTGTACGTAATCTGCGTATGGCATATTTTCAACATAGTAAAGATAATTATTTCCTGAACTTTGGTTTTAAGAACATGTGTTGGGCTTCTATGTACAGTAAGTTTGAGTCTTTACCCTTCCTCTCCTCAAAGTGTAACCTCTTCAAGGCATAGCCGAACACATGTAAACTCTCAGGATCACACACTCACACAGAAATTAAAAGCTGCTGCAGCTGCTTTTGGTGGATTCTGGAATTTTCAGGCCTGCCCTGTTGGCCAGAGTTCTTACTTCCTAACTGGCTATGTGTGTTTGTTCAGGCTATGTATGTGTGTGTGGGAGGGGTTTGGGGGGGGGGTCTTGTTTTTGGGGGCTGGAGAACGGTCGCAGCTCACTGAAGGAGTGTTTTCCCAGCGTGGGAAAGAAGAGGCTCGTCTCTCTTTCAGCCGGTATAGGACAGGACTGGGCCATACAAGGGCTGAAACTCCCAATGCCAAACTCCAAACTTCAAACTTTTTGTGGGTTACTTTACTGTAGTCTATGTAGTTTCAGTGTGTTTTACTGAAAGGAGCCAAGGAGTGCTGTAGTAGTAGGAGTTCTCTGTGCTGGGACTGGGAGGAGATGGGCAGTAGCTGAGGAATATTTCTCCCGGACCGGGCAGAGCAGGGGCAAGAGCAGAGCCGGGTAGGGCAGATATGTATCTCTCGGGCAGTGAGGAGTCTGACGTGGTGAGTAAACATACTTAGCCTACACATTCTGAAGCTATCTATCTGTATGCTGCACAGATTCAGCAGTCGTTATCTCATTCTCTCTTGTTCTTTCTCACTCTCCGCTCTGAACAATGGAGAAGAGTTCTGGAATCTTGAAGAATTTTGTTTTTACACCAAATTCCAAAGGGCATAATCTTGGGCTTCCTATTTTGTCTCCTTAGAACTTTTCCTGGAAGTCAGTGTGTTGCTCGAGAGTGCCGCGGCTCTGGCTCTTATGTAGCCTGCCTACAGGGGTAATTTTAGGGGTAGCGGATTATTTGGGCATCTTGTCTGAATTTGCGACTCGAGGTTACTAGCCTGAAGTGGAAAGCTGCGACAGTTGTTAACGGCTCATGTGACGTTAGGAAAATAAACACCTGGGACATGAGAAATGCCTGGTCCTCTGGTTACAGAGACTGTTTAGTTAGTGAACACATAGCATTTACAAGGCCCACTTTCTTTAGCCATGGCTATTCAGAACTCGTTTTTTTTCTCTGCCTTTGCTTATCTGCCTCTGTCCGACTGTAAAGATCTTTATATCATATTACTTCTGACTCAAGGCTATTTATTTGATGGAGGCTATGAAAGCAACATCATTTGATTTAAAACATGAACTGACCATTTCAAGGTTTACTACATAGTTTTCTGTGCATTTTTTTTTACACTCTAGTTCATTTAGCTATCTCTTTCTTTGAACCCCTTAAAGGGATACTTCGGGATTTGCTGATTTTTGGTAATATTCTACTTACCCAGAGTCAGACAAACTCGTGGATACCAGTTTTATGTCTCTGCATGCAGTTTGAAGGAAGTTGAAGGTAGCATATCGTTAGCTTAGCGCTATTGCTGAAAGTCAATGGGCAGGTACTAGCCAGCTCCTGTCAAAAGCAGGGAAGTAGACCTTTTAACTACTCTAAAGCTGAGTGACTAGCACTTTGTACTCTAAGTATTCTTTACAAGTATGTATTCACTCATAATATTTTCATTATAGTTGTTTTTAAAGCATTCCTTTTTTCTTTTTTCCCCACCAAACTATGCATTTCAGTCAACCGCTGTGACATTGGGCACATTGGATGCAAGAATAGGTTGTACGGTACTGTAAACACAGTAGGCCAGCTGAGACAGCAGGACAGCGGCAGTTTTGAACGAGTTCGCTAGATATCAAGTAAGCAAACTGTGGGAAGAGTACAACAACAGGCTGTCATTGCAACAATTAAAATCACTGTAGTTATCGTAAAACTACTACTACAATCACAGTGCAGTTGTCACAAAACTACCACTAACCGGTCCCGAACATCATCATAAAGGAAGAAATGTGAATTAAACAAATACCTAATGCAACAATGCTGTACAGTTAGGAGGAGATATGCACCTTTAAATGTATTTGTCACGGATAAAAAGCGCTCCGCACGTCATCCTTTGTCAATAGTAAAAAAATAAAAAAAAGACAGGAAAGCGACAGCAGCAAAATCATTTATGGCAATACTTTATTAAGATGTTAAATGAGAAGGTTGTGAAATGCTAACTTTGCGAGGTGTAATTGAGCTACAGTGGCAGTACAGGTGCAATGCTGAAAGGGAGGCACTGTGAGACCCAACCCGTTGCTGGCAGCAGTTGCCCTAATGGAATATCTATAACCAGACTACAAGATGTCGAAAAACCTTGATGGCCCGAAGGAAGAAATTGTTCAATGATTGATCTGTAAGTAGTCCTACAAAGCGCAAGCTCTCAAATACCAGACGTGGTGCAACAGATTGTTGGACTTCTATGAATGCGCTGCATACATCACTGCAACTACACATGGCACTGATGAGAAGTGGGACATGAAGTCCCATGTACTACAGAGAACTGAGAACATTAAAGAGAGGCACACATCAGAAAACCTAAAACTGCAAATCAGTTAAGAACATATTCTTATTTACAATGACGGCCCACCCCGGCAACACTGGGCCAATTGAACCAGAGACTACAGTGACACCTCTTGCACTGAGATGCAGTGCCTTAGACCGCTGCACCACTCAGGAGCCATTAACGAGGTGAGCGTGTCTGGTGGGGTTTCTACTAGATAAAATGTGTGGAAATGTAGGGTTAGGCATAAGGTTAGCAGTGTGGTTTATAACCACATTTTAAGAAAATGAATTGTAGAAATAGGCAGGGTAAATGACTTTGTAGGCTGTGGTAACTAGTGACGACCATCTGGTAGGTAGACAGGTCTGCGGTAGATTGAACTGCATTGCCCCTTAGAGGTCATATGCAGGACCATATCTGAAATGTGAATTCACGTCATTTTCATTAAATGGCAGTTTAAACGTTAAGAACATTTGTCACATCCCTAATGTAAGTGTGTGTATGCGTGTGTGTGCTGTGTGTATGTGTGTGTGTGTGTGTGTGTGTGTGTGTGTGTGTGTGTGTGTGTGTGTGTGTGTGTGTGTGTGTGTGTGTGTGTGTGTGTGTGTGTGTGTGTGTGAACGAGAGCATCCTAAATGGCACCCTATTCCCTATTTGGTGCACTACTTTTTACCAGAGTCCCATGGGCTCACTATAAAGGTACTGGAGTGCCATTTGGGGTGCAAACATTATCTTCTTCACACCTTATTAACTCTGCCCATGTGAAAGGTTGGCCTTAAAGTGGAACTGACAGCGTTTTAACTACTTTGCCGATATGAAACAAAGGGACAATCAGAATATCAGTCAAAAGTAGGTTCTATTTGACTCAAAATTCCATGAAACTCGACCAAAACAATGGAAACGCGTGGTGGGAAAGATCCTGAATCTCCTCATTGCCCCCCAGCAAAATGATCCTATATTTAGGCTGTTGTTTATATATGTATTTCACACCATGTTGAGGTGAAAATCTGTGTATAAAGCGTGTATGGATGTCAACCTCAATACATGTTCATGTCATCGTCACCAATCAACTTTGACTACCACCACTGATTTCTGTATGGTAGCTATGCTATCAGCTTATACGAATGGGAGTCATCATTTAGCAGTTACTTCTTCTAAACCTGAAAATTGACAACTTCTAGATGTTATGCATTGAAACTGGCAAATATATCTAAAAAGGGGCTTTATGCCGCATTCAAAACAACTGGGAACTAGGAACTCTGAAATCTCCGACTTCCGAATTCAATGTGTTCAAGAATACTGGGAACTCGGTAAAAACTAGCGCCGACTGGGATTTTTTGGGTAACGGTCATCCTACTCGGAATTCCAAGTCAGAAACTCGGGCATCTTTCTTGAGGTCCGGCTTTCCAACCTGAAGATCACTGATGTCATGAAACATTTTTTAGTACCTGGTTGTCTTGAAAGCACCTCAAGTATTCACATTGTGGGCCTGTTACAATTCCTCAATCATGACATATTTTATGAACACAATATTTTGGACAAAAACTGACAAATGTCAAAGTCTGGGAATGTCAGTACAATCAAACTATCCAGGGCAATGATTACAAGTCAGTCATAACGTGGCCAATAGGTTAGCTTATATATTTATTTACCTATTTATTTTGCTAGCTTAAAAGCACAGAACTTATGTTGGACGAGTGCGTGAGCGGCTGACTTTTTCACCCTATATCTTTTTACGGTGGCTACAGAAATGTAGGTCATGTGTCATTTGGTTAGCAAGCAAGAAATGTGAATCACTTCGCTAGCTAGCTATGCTGAACTTGAATGACTGTTATCCACAGTTAGCATATGGGGCTCCCGAGTGGCGTAGCGGTGTAAGGCACTGCATCTCAGTGGAGTCACTACAGACCCTGGTACGATTCCAGGCTGAATCACAACTGGCTGTGATTGGGAGACCCATAGGGCAGGGCACAATTGGCCTAGTGTCGTCCTGGTTAGGGTTTGGCCAGGGTAGGTCGTCATTGTAAATAAGAATTTATTCTTATCTGACTTGCCTAATTTAAAAAAAGAACAAAATAATAATATCTCTTAGTTGTCAGTCAAATGTATTTGCCATCAATCAACTGGGCAGGCAGCAAGGGGATTAGGACAATCAGACATTGGCAGGCACGCTGCAGAAGCGTGAGCAGGCTACTATTCAGTGCAATTTTGACAGCCAACTACAAGTTTTTTTTAAGTTTGAGAAGGTTTACCTACTGTTCCCTCGTTAGATTTTAGCTCACCTTGCTCTGGCTAATATTAGTTGTTGATATGTATAGACACCTGTTCACCCACGACTGCGTGGCCAAACACGACTCCAACAACATCATTAAATTTGCTGACGACACAACAGTGGGAGGCCTGGTTACCGACAACGATGAGACAGCCTATAGGGAGGAGGTCAGAGACCTTGGCAGTGTGGTGCCAGGACAACAACCTCTCCCTCAATGTGAGCAAGACAAAGGAGCTGATCGTGGACTACAGGAAAAGGCGGGCCGAACAGGCCCCCATTAACATCGACAGGGCTGTAGTGGACCGGGTCGAGAGTTTCAAGTTCCTTGGTGTCCACATCCCCAACAAACTATCATGGTCCAAACACACCAAGACAGTCGTGAAGAGGGCACAGCAACACCTTTTCCCATCAGGAGACTGAAAAGATTTGGCATGGGTCCCCAGATCCTCAAAAAGTTCTACAGCTGCACCATGGAGAGCATCCTGACTGGTTGCATCACTGCCTGGTATGGCAACTGCTTGGCGCTACAGAGGGTAGTGTGTACAGCCCAGTACACCACTGGGGCCAAGCTTCCTGACATCCAGGACCTATATACTAGGCGTGTCATAGGAAAGCCCCAAAAATTGTCAGACTCCAGTCACCCAAGTCATAGACTATTCTCTCTGCTACCGCACAGCAAGCGGTACCGCCAAGTCTAGGACCAAAAGGCTCCTAAACAGCTTCTACCCCCAAGCCATAAGACTGCTGAACAATTAAACAAATGGCCACCCGGACTATTTACATTAACCCCCCATTTGTTTTTACACTGCTGCACTCGCTGTTTATTATCTATGCATACCTACATGTACAAATTACCTCGACTAACCTGTACGCCCACACATTGACTTGGTACCCCCTGTATATAGCTTCGTTATTGTTATTTTATTGTGTTACTTTTTATTATTTTTTACTGTAGTTTATTTGGTAAATATTTTCTTAACTCTTTCTTGAACTGCATTGTTGGTTAAGGTAAGTAAGCATTTCACGGTAAGGTCTACACTTGTTGTGTTCGGCGCAAGTGACAAATAAAGTTTGATTTGATAGCCTACCTGTTCATGGTGGTTTGATCAATAGGACTGTGAAGTTCCCAATTGTAAAAGGAGTCTAGTGGTATTTCCAGTTGAAGTCGGAAGTTTTCTGGAATGTTCCAAGCTGTTTAAAGCCACAGTCAACTTAGTATATGTGAACTTCTGACCCACTGGCATTGTGATACAGTGAATTATAAGTAAAATAATCTGTCTGTAAACAATTGTTGGAAAAAGTACTTGTGTCATCACAAAGTAGATGTCCTAACCAACTTGCCAAAACTATAGTTTGTTAACAAGACATTTGTGGAGTGGTTGAAAAACGAGTTTTAATGACTCCAACCTAAGTGTATGTAAACTTCCGACTTCAACTGTACATATTTGTAGAAATCCATTCAGGTATATTTTGTGGGTTTTGGCGAATGTTTTCCAAGGATCTAAAGTCACACTGTTGCTACTGCCTGTAAACACACAGTCCAGTTCAAAGTGAATGATGGCAGGCCCATGTGCCAAATGGCTTATTTGCATATAGGCCTACTGTAGCTCTGATAGTCTATGGCACACTGGTCTGTGTAGAGTCCAGTCCTGGATAAGACTGACACGTTTTGATTAGGTTTTATTTACTGCAGTGTCTATTAATTGTCCAAACGCACGGCTGCCTTCCCACTCTGTATTGCTATAGAATTTTCACAAATGCCTGAAAGTTTGAAAATGTGAAAATGGCTATATTTAAGTGCTCGCTTGTCAGAAAATGTGAAGAAAGGTGTTATATTCTTCCTCGGGGTGTAAATGAACAGATTTGACAACGATTTCATGTTTCTAAAACGCTGTCAGTTCCACTTTAAAGGGCTTTACTGACACTGGATCATCGTTAGAAATTTGCGGTCTCTCGTCTCTCTCTCCCTCCCTCCCTGTTCCCATGTCACTCGCTCACACTCACAGTAGCCTAGACACACAGCACTGCCCCTGCTCTCTACCTCCTCTCCCTCACGCTTTGTCAGCTCTGGGTAATAAAGTAGCATAAAAATGTACTTTTCTGTTGCTTCCCTCACTTGGATCGGACCGGGTTTGGATCCGACCAGGTCTATACGGAACGGGTGTAGTTGTCCTCGGTCCGTTCGGAATGGGTCTCTATATTGTAAAAGTTATTTAGGCATATCGGGTCTGGATAGGAAAGCCCAGGTCCATTTCGGAACCTTTTGAATCCGTGAAGTCCTCTAGCATGTCCATCTGTCTGTCTGTGTGTGTGGATATCTCTGTGTCTGTATCAGTCTGTCCTTATGAGTCTGTGACTGTGTCTGTGACACTGTGTGTCTGTGACAGATGCTGTTGTCTATCTCCTTGCTCCCCAGTTGACTAGATTGGGGTGTGAGAGAGAGCTGGAGACAGACAGCCCAGCAAACCGGGAATGTTCCCAGGACATTAGCTAACATTCCCATTAAGTTCTAGTTAGGATTTTATCTAACATTAGGATGATAACATCCAAAAAACATTCAAATAATGTTTTTGAAAACAAAATGTGTTATTTGTGTTATTTGTTCTCCTAACATTTACCAAATTGTTCTGCACAACATCTGTAACAACCACCACAGAACATTCCACTAAGGTTCCTATGAGGTTTCCAGGTAATGTAATAACAAAATGTGTTCTGGGAACGTTTTTGCAAAATCTGGCAAATGTTTTATACAAACATTGTATAATCATCAGCACACTTTTGGGGCAACCTAATCAATGTTCTCGGAACATTCACAGAACCAATTTTGGTTTGCTGGGAGACCTGACCAGCTGTCTCCTCCCAATCGTCTGCTGTTTGCTGTTCCAGTCCTACTAGCCTGCAAATACCAATGACACACATACTGACACATGTATAGAAATACTTTTTATTTGTATTTATGCACATGGGTGGGACAGAAGAGAGGGATATCGCATAGAAAGCGAGTGGCAGAACAGGGGATAAAACCGTTGCGTCCGTGGGGAAGGTGCGGTCTGGGGATGCTAGCACTACCTCTAGACAAGCCCCCCCCCCCCAGCACATCTATACTCTGTTTACAAAGCTGGTTTCAAAGTATCTGTATGATTTTATCATGGACAGGTCTTTGCAGTTCTTACTGTAACAGGAGGTAGATGTGCTCTGGAGTTTTGTATCAACGTATTGATCTGAGTGACAGCCACAGAGCCAATCTCTATGTGCTTGTGTACGTCCGTGTGTGCGCCAGTCAGTTTGTGTGTGCGCGTGTCCGTCCTTGTGTGTGCGTGTGTGTAATCTGTCTGACTCAGCCGGTTGAGGACACATCTCTGTAAATGAAATGTAAAGTGACTGGTTCCTATTTCCTGACGCCTTAAGTGACAGAGAGCAGACTATAGTAGTTCTGATATGGACACGTATTACATTGCAGGGTTGTTCCTAAACAGTACACACAACACAACTGACTGCGGAGGAGCAGAATGACCCTTGACAGCGGTACAGAGTGTAATTCACACGGAGTCCAGACTGCTAGGACACACACTCACAGTACTGGCAGTCGTGTTAATGGGTCTGGTGTTCTGGCATTGTCTGTTGCTGCAGATATTAAGATGGACAGGGATGGACTGGGACCAGAAAACAGCTCATATTTTTTTTCTCGACGCCCCAATTATTATCCAAATAAAGATCATTCTGCACAAAAACCCAAGTGTAGCCACTGGGCTAAATATGGACCAGCCATCTGGCATTTGCCCAAACTACCTTATGGCCAATTTGTTTCTGGGTTGGAGCTAAAAGTCTCACCAGACAGTCCTCTCATAACCAGCCTGGTGCTCATCAATCATCCACAGACACCGCCTGCCTCCTACACCCAGCTCCTGACACGATATTAACGATGCAATCACAATGAACGAGCGCAGCACACCCCCCATGGCACTCTTCATAACCATATTCCATGAATCAAACCACATTCCTTCATCAGCTCCCTGCCTATTAAGGTGGATTGATTATTGCCTCTATGGTGCCTCTAGTGTTGTGTTACTGCATGGTCCCTCCTCTCTCTTTTCAAAGCAGTGTGCTCCTAAGCAACCCCTCCCCCTGGCTTTTAACCATCCCTTTAACCCTATGTAGTGCACTGCTTTTGACTGGAGTCCTATGTGCTACATAGGGACTAGGGTGCCATTTGAGACACAGCCCTGCTCCCTAGGACAGTGTGGTTTGATTGACAGCCGGAGTGTCCATCACCTCAATGGGATGATGCACTTATCTAACGCACAGAGGAAGACACTTGGCATGTGGAATGCTGGGTAAACACTTTCCCTTGTTCGTCCCGGTTCCCCCTCGAGTGTCACCTTGACGTCCACGCAGCCAATCCTGCTCCCCGCTTGGCTCCCCACGCCAGAGAAGCCATTACTTCAGTACCCGACCTGCGCACTCACACTCGGACACAGATATGGAAACACGTGCGCATGTAGGAATGCACGCACACTCATTCATTCATTCATTCTAGCAATCTCTATCTTACACACTCCCCTTTTCTTTTTTTCTCCTCTTTATCTCTCATTTTCTCTCCCTCTCTTTCTCTTTCTCTCTCTCACACACACACACTTCCTCTCTGTTTCCATTCTTCATTCATCAGTTGGAGTGGGAAGCAGTGACAGTAGTCAAACACGTGCTCTAACAGAACATCTCTTGTCATGTCTCGCTTTGTGTGCTATTGTCTTTACGCAGTGGAAGAAGACAGTAGTCATAGTGTAATCTATGGGACGATGATTTAATAGACTTTCTGTTGCTGTGAAGGATGTGACATTGACAGGCAGGTGGCTATAACGCAGCAGCCTCTTGTTCCAGCTTAGAATGAACACAGCAACTGTCACAAACCAACCACAGGCTCACTGTGGTGTGCGTCCCAAATGGCATCCTATTCCCTGTATAGTGCACTACTTTTGGTATCTGGTCAAGAGTAGTACACTGTACAGAGTGTTCCTGAATGTCCACACTTGGGTTGTTCCACCAATTTGTTGCCTTTTGAGAAGTGTAACTTGGTCAAAAAAACATTAGATTGCACCAAATGTAAACATTCTGTCATAAAGAGAACATGTACAACTTCATAAAAAACACGTTTTCCCATCTCAAGAGGTTAAAGTGGTAATATGTAACTTTTTGGGCGACCATACCAAATTCACATAGAAATATGATTTATAGATCTATCATTCTACTTGCTTCTACTTGAAGCAAGTCTAAGAAGTGATAGATCTGTTCTATGTGCGCTATTTCTATGCTTCCCGTTCTTAAGTTTAGTTTTTGCGTCTTTTACTTTCGGTTTTGTACACCAGCTTCAAACAGCTGAAACAACATTTTGGGTTATGTAAAATATATTTCACAGCGGTGTAGATGGTAAATTGGTTCTCTACTATCTTATTTTGTCACATAAACTGAACTTAGGCGAACTATTAGAGTGTTATCAACCAGGAAATGGTGAAGCGATTTCTGCATAGTGCAACTTTGAATGAATAAAAAAATACTATAAAGTGCCAAATAAAGTAACAGGGTTGACCATAACAAGGTTGATGACTTAATCTTAAATCAGCCATAAAGCCCCTTGTGATAGGGGGAATGTAAGCATGTTATGTGCAACAGATGGGGCAATTGAATGCAAGCTTAAAAAAATATGAAATTGTTGAAACGTTTCAGTTTTTTACCACAGAACACCAGGAACATTTCCAATAATAGTAGAACCAGCTCACCTGCTTTTACTATTAAATGTTCGGTGTTTCTTTTGAAAATAATATTTCAAAAGGAATAGTTTCACCATATTAAAATGAGAATTCAGTTCACGTAACAGGGTTGACCTTAAAACGAGAGACAAGTGGAATTGAATCACATGAAATAAATAATGATCTTCAGAAATGACTTTGTCAAAGCATAAAAGCATACAATGATGGTTAAAACTTGGAGAAATGTTGGGATAACTAAGTGGGTTAAAGTCTTCCTATAAGTCACAGAGGGTGCACGGAGTGTCAAAAATGCTGAATTCTGGCACTTTTGCAAGTCTTTATTCATATTGAAAGTCTGATTGAATTTTCCATGTGGTCTATATTAAAGGGCACTTCATTTGGTTTAACAGGCTTTTAAAATTGATATTGGGGCACAATTTCTACTTAAAGTATCAAAGGGATGTAAAAGGCACTAATTTAGTCTGTTGCTAGAGATTAGAAAACCACAATCTAAGAAATCTGATAATATGGACCAGAAAAAGTTATGAGAAAGTCATCTTCATAGTACTGCTTCTAAGAATAGGATTTACTGTAACCATAGTTAGAATTATATTTATATTGCCTGCATCTAATTCAACCTTTGCAAACTCTGTTATTGGCAGGAAGGTTACAAAATTGCTCCAATAAAATCAGTGCATTGTTAGATTCCCACAGTGACACATTATTCATAACATATTCATGAGCAGAAAATGTCACTTCTGCTCTTCTCTTTCTGAGGAATACCGGGAAGGCTAGATAGTCACTGACTATCCCGCTAGAGAGAAGAGGAGAAGGCAGAGGGCAGGGCTGCGATGGGAGGGTGATATAATGTGGAGAGAGAGAGAGAGAGAGAGAGAGAGAGAGGGAAAGTGGGAGAGAGAGAGAGTTAGCAGAGGGTCTGGGAAGGGGGACGCAGAAGATAGGGGCTGGTGTGGGGAGGGGTGAACAAGGAGTGATGCACCATGAACAATCTGCCATACTGAGTCTCCGGTAGACTAGAGAGCATTTCAGCTTGTTATGTCATCATTAATTCATTCATCAAACACCTGCATGACCACAACCTTCCATCTCAACAATTTTTACGCTGCAAATACACCTTTTAGAATAACCCCTATTGTCCAGGTAATCGCTACCACTGCTTATAACATATATATTTTTTTTAAACAATAGGCGATTTCCCCAGTGATGTGTGTAGGCCCTCTACTGAAGGGAATGCTGACATTGACCTGGGACATTGCCCTGTGACAGCCCTGTATAGCCACCCGGCCGTTCGATGATTGTAATTAGCCTTAGTGATTTGTGGCGTTCTAATGCGTTGACCGCCTATGCGACCGCGGCATGTAGCGACTGTTTGTGGTTTCGCAGGCAGAGCAGCCCAGAGGGATCAATAAATCCGTTACAGCAGACCACAGGAGCACTGCCGTCCCACACACACCACACGCATGCACATGCACGCGTGCGAACAAAAACAAACTCTCCACCCACCCCATCTCTCCCATCCCTCTCGCCCTCTCTCTCCAAAGGGTGACCATAGTGAGCTCATCCCTGTCTGCCTCTTTTCTTTGTTCTCTATATTCTGTTCATCTCAGTGTGGGAGTGGGACCTCGGGTCAGCCGTGTCATGCAGCCAGAGGCTCTCTCGGTCAGACTGAGTCCATGTCAACCTCTCTCACTGCCCACTGTGCCCAGTGTTCACAGACATACATAAGCCTGGACATAAGCCTGGGTGCCCACTGCTCTGGGCAGTGGGCACCCAGCTCCACATGGGAAACATCTGTGCCACGCTCTGGAGGGTAGCGACAACTCCCGTCACTCTAGCCCCCCCCCCCCCCCCATCAGACAATGTTCAAGCCACGTGTGACACATGATACCCTGGTTTTAAGGTTCCTTCACCCAATAGGCACCAGCTATACCATCGGTAGAGGCTTTCACAGCACTACTGCCTGCTAGTATTTTCATGGGACCTACAGTATCTCACTTGAGGTGCAGTATAGTTAGGTAACTGGATACCACATTCTTTATATGTTTTCCTCCACTGTTTACTAGTAATAATAAGGCCATCTGAAGCAGCCTCTTGTTCTTGACATCGGCAATGCTCATTGTCAAGCCAGACATTGGCATGACAATGACTGACAAGGAGTTGGCATGTTGGCACAAACAGGCTGTCACTCAGACTACATTTGAAGGAGGTATTCCATAGAGCCGGCCTGTTTGTAACGGACGTTGTCAGAGTACATCATACTTGCATAGTCATTCCAATCCGTCTCTGTCCAAAATCTGACTGTGACAATTGCCTCCCATGTTAGAGTAATTGGTCTTAACGAGCTAAAATTATATTATTCTCCCGCAGCCTTTGTTTTCATGTAGGACGCAGCTAAATCAGTGTGTCATCTTCAACACAGGTTCGTCCCCAATGGCACCCTATTCAGTGCACTACGGGCCCCGGTTGAAAGTAGTGCACTTAATAGGGAACAGGGTGCTATTTGAGACGCAGCCTAGAGCTGGTTGAGACGACCTCTGTGTGGGTAGAACTATGGGATTGATTGGTTATGAAATGCTGGGCTGATTAGCGTGTCATATCTTTTGATGTACAGTTAGCGGTTAGCGTCTCCTAGGGGAATGACTGCTAGCCATTAGCTAAACCATCTACATCTTTTTACAATTTAGCAGACGCTCTTATCCAGAGCGACTTACAGTAGCAATTACTGTAGCAATCGACAGATTTTTCACCTAGTCAGCTCGGGATTCGAACCAGGAACCTTTTGATTAACAGCCCAATGCTCTTAACCGGTAGGCAACCTGCCACCCAGTGCTGACCTGAGTTGTGGGGACCACTGACCTCCTCCTGACCTGTGCCGGCCTCACCAAAGGTCACGCAGGGTAACCCAGCTCTGAAATGGAGAAACAGACCTGTTAGTCCTGGATCAGCTTTCACTGCCCCAGACCCTGCCTCAACCAGTAACCATTAGCAGTCTCATGCCATACTAGAAAAAGGACATGTCCTGCAGAAGAATGTGTGCTCGCTTGTCTCGAAGTATTTATGGTAGTGAAAGTTGTGTGTGGGGGGTATTCATATGTAGTGAATCACCGGGGATCCTCTGCGCTTGGCTTTAGCTACAGTAACTCTGAAAGCTAAGAATCACTATCACTAAGATCAGAGTGTTGTACTGTGCAGCTTGGAACATCTATTTTAGGTCTCTCTCTACTCTCTCTCTCTCTCTCTCTGTTTCCACCTCTTTCCCCTGGTGGCACAGGAGAGGCTCTTGACATGGAAGTGTGTGCATATGTATGTGCTTTGCGACGCAAGTGAGTGCGTAGAGTAGGGACGCACCGGGCATCCTCGTCACCTCCCTGGAGGGGGAGAGGCACGGCGCTGAACTCTGGACTGACGATCATCACAGGACCAGAGTGTGTGTGGGTGCTTGCGTGCAGGTGTGTGTGTGTGTGTGTACTAATATCTGTGCAACATTTACATGTTTACATGTATGCCTATAGATCCATGCATAGTTTTACAAACATGGCACACACACACACACACACACACACACACACACACACACACACACACACACACACACACACACACACACACACACACACACACACACACACACACACACACACACACACACACACACACACACACACACACACACACACAAACAAACCCTCTGTACTGGGCAGCATTAATCACAGTGGAGACAGCGGAACAGATGGAGCGACTGTGAGGAGGAACAGGAGAAAACGAAAGAACAAGCAAAGAGGAGAAGGGGTGGGGGAGTGATACGAAAGGGAGGCAGAGAGAGAGGGGGGGGGTGAGTTAGACAGAACCACAGAGGTAGAAATAGAGCTCAAGAAATCCGGTGAGAGAGAGAGCGAGAAAAAGCGCGGGATATATACATTGACAGGCTGAGGAGAGCTGAGATTGCATGCAGCAGGCACCACCTGAGTAGCAGCAGCAGCAGCAACATTAGCATTCTCACACTGATCATCCAGGCAGGCGTTCTCTTATCTGTCCTCGAGGAAGGAGCATGGCAGCCCAGCCTGTGTAGGACAGACGACAGGGCTGGGGCTGGAGCTGCCGGAGCTGGGGCTGGGGGGGAGTGAGGCATGAGAAGCAGGGGAAGAGGAGCAGCATCCGGCCGCCCAGTTCACACTGGCAGGCAGCCTCAGCGCCTGCAGCCTGAGCAGCTAGACGAGGCTAGAGGAGACTGGAGGGAGGACAGGCAGCTGCTGAGATTATCCACCGGTTCCATGGCTCATGTGGACATCGCAGCAGCAGCAGCAAAGGTAGAACTAGCTGTCGCTGCAGCGTTAGGGATAGCCTTAACAGCAAAGGTATTGGCAGTCACACCTAAGGTATCCCTAACATAGGTAGCTTTATTAACAGCAAAGGTAGCCATACCTGTGGAGGTCTTTTGCAGGGATAGCAGTCCGGGTACCTGTAGTCGTAGCAGGGATACGTAACAGTGGCTTAGGACACTGAATGACCGGTGTGGCTGATGAAGGCCACCTGGATTAGGCTGCTGAAAAGAGCCAAGGGAGGTCGCAACAAGAGCTCCGATGACTGTGTAAGCTGATTATTCATACATGCTTACTTGTGTGTGTGTGCGTACGTGATTGTGCTCGCGTGTGTGTTTTGTGCGCCCGCGCATGTAAAAGTGTGTGTACATCATCGTATTTACCTGTGCCTACCTGTATAAGGGTCAGAGGGTGGTATTGTCAGGGTGATAGAGTTGTCATGCTGCGACGATGATGATGAGGGGTAGTGGGTTGTCTGTCACCACTGTCACAGTCCTCATTATGCACCCATTCTCTGACCCGCTGTGCTGTAACTCTCTGGGTCAGACCCTTGCCTTAGTCTGGACATGATGGAATGATGGAATTGGATTGAACAATGGATTGAACAACGTCAGTCACATGTAAAGGACACAGGGATACATGAGCTGGTTTGGTGTGGTTATAGGTTATAGCTGGGATGTGTCACAAATGGCACCCTATGGGGCCCTTTTCAAAAGCAGTGCACTATATTGGGAATAGGGTGCCATTTATGACACAGGCCTAGTCTATAGACAATGTGATGGTGATGAGATGCAGTGTACTGTATAGAGTATTAAGAGTATTTTCAGGTAGGGTTTAACCTATGAGGGAAGAGACGGATATCGGAAGCATTAAGGATAGTGCATAAAGCATAAGCAGTGTTATTTATAGAAGGTGTCTCAGGTACAAGGCAGAGACGTGGATAGTTCATGAGCAGTGCCTCGTCTATTATGCAGGAGAAGAATAGAAAGTGTTTAGGATGAATGTTTCAAGTGTGATAAAGTAGGATCCTCTTTGTATATGGGATGGTTGGGTTAGTTTTAATCAGCCTGGTAGAGTGTGATGTTCATTATCATTATTATTCAAAAAGTCCAAAGAGTCTGACAATAAACATAACAGGGCTATAAACATACTGGGCTGCATGCGTGCATGTGTGCGCGCGCGTGTGTGTGCCAGTGTGTCCTTGTCTGTGTGTGAGGAAGAGAGAGAAACAGAAAGATCGTGGTCCTGAACGTGTGTACCTGTGTATGCCCATCTGTTTCTGTTATTTAAGTGTGTGTGTGTGTGTGTGTGTGTGTGTGTGTGTGTGTGTGTGTGTGTGTGTGTGTGTGTGTGTGTGTGTGTGTGTGTGTGTGTGCACCCAGGAGATATAGAATGTGTGTCAGGTGGTCAGGGGCTTCATGTGTGTGAGCCTGATTGTTTATATGGCTGAAGCTACAGCCTTTACCACACACACATGCTGGGGCCCACAGTTACCAGAGGCCCGTACGTCTCTCTTATAGAGCATGGGAGACAAACTCACAGCTCCAGTCAATGAAGCAAAAGATTTAGTCCTGTTACCCTGTAGCGCTACTCTTTAGTCTCTTTTTGTCTCTCCGACCGAAGTGGTGGTGAATGAAAGGACCGACTGAAGGCTGCGTCCCAAACGGTGCCCTCTCCCCTTGATAGTGCACTACTCTTGTAGTTACTGATGTAGCCTGAGGCTTTGTGAGATGGTGGGTGTCCTGCTGCTTTCTGAGAAGCAGGGGAGTGTCCACTTGAAACACATCCACTTAGCTTTTGTGATTTCTCCCTGCCTCTCCTCCCCTGGGTTTGAATATCGTTTGATTTAGATGCGTGTGGCTGTTCACTAAGTTCACTAACTGGGCTCCGACGCTCTCTGAGGATTCTTTGTACCCCTGGTTTTGGTCATTACTATGTTTGCGGACTCTTTTTTTCTAGTTGGTTGTATTTGACTGAACTGTCTTCACGAACCGTCTCCAAAGATAGGACTTGTGCTTGAATTTCAGTTAGACCTGGCATGTCTCACTGCTGAACAAGGTGTCATGGTGTGTATATGTGCTGTATGTTGATGTGTGTCCGGTGAGTGTGAGTCTGAAGAGTTGTTGACGTCTGAAAAGTGGTCCAGGGTTTCCCAAACGCGGTCCTCAAGGCCCCAAGGCGGGTACATTTTGGTTTTTAGCCGAGCACTACACAGCTGATAATCCACTAATCATCACGCTTGGATCATTTGGATCAAAACTAAGCATGCACCTCTTGGGATCCCGAGGACCGAGTTTGGGAAATGATGAGTTAGTCTGTTGTGTGATGTTGAGGTCTGAAGAGTTCGTCTGTTGGTTGAGGTCTCAAGAGTTCATCGGTTACGCAATCGCTCATTAATGTGTGCTTCCCTCTACTCTGCAGGGTTCGGCGGACTCCTACACCAGCCGTCCATCAGACTCCGATGTGTCCTTGGAGGAGGATAAGGAGGCCGTGCGACGAGAGGCAGAGCGGCAGGCTCAGGCACAGCTGGAGAAGGCCAAGGTACTGTACTGACACTCATACTGACCACTCTGTCCAGCAGTCAGCTGTGGATCTCCCTTTCTTTAGCCATACCGTCTCGTTTTCTCTCTCTCTCATACCCTCTCTCTCTGGATCTTGTATGGTGGATCATAACTATGCAGATGAAAAAGGCCTTTTTTTGATCAGGATCGGCTTATGCTGCTTAATGAGCTTTGCGGTAGTCTCACATTACTCTCCTGGTTCCATTGGCGTTTTTACTGGTCAGGTCACATGGTCAGGGAAACTCAGGGCCCTAGGTCCACCGTCAATAACCCATCCTTGTTTGAGGGATGATAGGGTGTCACATCAGTGCCCTATCCGGTTAGGGTAGTCTGACTCTCAGGCTAGGGAGAGGGACCTCTGGCTCTACTATTACCATTGTGCTACATCCCAAATGGCACCCTATTCCCTACACTCTTAGAACCAAAGGTGCTATCTATAACCTAAAATAGTTATTCAGCTGTCCCCATAGGATAACCCTTTGAATAACAATTTTTGGTTCAAGGTAGAACCCTTTTGGTTCCATGTAAAACCCTTTCCACAGAGGGTTCTACCTGGAACCAAAAAGGGTTCTACCTGGAACCAAAAAGGTTTATCCTATGGGGACAGCCAAAGAACCCTTTTGGAACCCTTTTTTCTATGAGTGTATGTAGTGACCAGGTCAAGAAAAAAGTAGTGGAGTCTATAGGGAATAGGGTGCCATTTGTGATACATGCATGGTATGTATTGGGGTTGTTTGCAGCCATGGCATAAGGGGATAAATAAATCACACTCTTACAAAAAAAAATTCCAAAGGGGTACTTCAGCTGTCCCCATAGCAGAAACCTTTTTTGGTTCCAGGTAAAACCATTTTTTGTTCCAGGTAGAACCATTTTCGGTTCCATGTAGAATCCTTTCCACAGAGGGTTCTACATGGAACCCAAAACAGTTATACTTGGAACCATAGGAGTCTACCTGGAACCAACAAGGGTTCTTCTTCTAGATCGGTTCTAGATGTCTGACAGATATGGGTGACTTAGAGAGGACAGACTGTGTGTTCCACAACATGCTGTCTAAGCGCAACAGCTTTGTCATAGGGAACAATCAGTCCATTCTACAGTACATACAGTACAGCATAGGGTTACAAAACTACGCTAACTTTCCCAAAATTCCCAGGACAAAGCAACATGGTGGTTGAACGTTGTGTTAGACACAGAAACACAGTAGGTGTAGACTTTACCATGAAATGCTTGCTTAGGAACCCTTCCCAATGATACAGAGTGAAAAAAAAATTGGCACGAGGAATAAAATAATATTAAGCTATATACAGGAAGTACCAGTACCAGATTAATTTGCAGGAGTACGGGGTACAATATATCCGGTAGATATGTACATAGTGGTGTAGTGGTGCCTGGAGAAGTAGGTATGCTTACATTTTTACCAACATTTTCCAAAAGGCACCCGCTGTGAAACATTCTATGAGAAACAGTGACATACACTCTGAACAGGGATGGGCAAAAATGACAAAATACAGTTAGAAAATACAGATACAAAATACAATTTTAAATCAATGTATCAAAATAAACTATAAAATGTTTGTATTTTGTAATGCATTTAATTAAAATACAAAAATGCATTTGCAAGTAGCTGGCCCAAACAGCAACAACATTCTCAGTAACGGTTACCAAAGAAAACGTATTATTTGCTATGATTGTGATATGTTGTTAGTTAACTACCTTAGTTGAGCAAGATTTTCAAGCAGATTTAAGTGAAAACTGTAACTCAGCCACTCAGGAACATTCACTGTCTCCATGGTAAGCAACTCCAGTGTAGATTTGGCCTTGTGTTTTAGGTTATTGTCTTGCTTAAAAATGTATTCATTTCCCAGTGTCTGGTGGAAAGCAGACTGAATCTGGTTTTCCTCTAGGATTTTACCTGTGCTTAGCTCCATTCCTTAATTTTTTATCCTGAAAAACTCCCCAGTACTTGACAATTACAGGCATACCCATAACATGATACATTATGCTTGAAAATATGGAGAGTGGTAGTCAGTAATGTGTTGTATTGGATTTTCCCCATAACATAACAAAAAAATATTGCTTTGCCGCATTTTTTGCAGTATTACTTTAGTGTCTTGTTGTAAACAGGATGCATGTTTTGGAATATGTTTTATTCTGTACAGGTTTCCTTCTTTTCACTCTGTTAATTAGGTTAGTATTGTGGAGGAACTACAAAGTTGTTGATCCCTCCTCAGACTTTTCCTATCACAGCCGCTAAGGTCGATATCCGCGCCCCCCCGGAAATCAAATTAGCATAATATAAAAATCCCCATAAAAATCTGTCAGTTTAAGGTAGCGATACTGTATGTTGCACTTCCGCATCTGCGGTGAAAGAGCTAGAGCAGTGTTTGTCAGACCATCTGCCAACTTCTGTCTTGAGTGTCCGAACAGTTACACACCCCTATGTGGAAAGGTGGGAATCTCACGAACACGCACTTATCGGTTGTTTTGCTCTAGGATGCCCACAGGCCTCACAAGACTCTTCTTAAGGTCCTCCAGTACCATTTTTTTTATGGAGTACTCTATATATGGAGACGGTTTAGCGCCAAAAATAAGGGGCTAAGTACATGTTTAAAAAAACAAACAAATGTTTCCTGATCTTTATTATATCTCTCAGATATAGGATATACACTTCAGAACAAACGTCCTTTTTATTTTATGGGGGAACTATCTATTGTTCTATGTATGGAACTTGTTATTCAATGCGTTTGTATGGTTGTAATAGCAGTAAGGCTCAAAAAAGTATTGATTAAAAAAAATATATATATATATTACAATTCAAAATCAAATAGCAACGTGATCCTTGGTATGACCTTCTTAAAACAATTCCATATAGCTTAGTAGAATCCCCCTTCCCCTGCTTAGACAGGGCTTACTCTTATGGGTTTTAATCTCTGTAACTGTTTTAAAGTTATTATTGGCCTCAGGGTGAAATCCCTGAGTAGTTTCCTTCCTCTCCGGAAACTGAGTTAGGAAGGACACCTGTTTCTTTGTAGTGACTGGGTGTATTGATAAACCATCAAAAGTGCAATTAATAACGTCACCATGCTCATTCAATGTCTGTTTTTTCTTTACCCATCTACCAATAGGTGCCCTTCTTTGCGAGGCATGGGATAATCTCCCTGGTCTTTATGGTTGAATCTGTGTTTGAAATTCACTGCTGGACTGAGGGACTACAGATAATATTATGGGTGGGGTACAGAGATGAGGTAGTCATTCAACAATCATGTTAAACACTATTATTGCACACAGAGAGAGTTCATGCAATTTATTATGTGACTTGTTAAACACATTGTTACTCCTTAACGTATTTAGGCTCTTGCCATGACAAAGGGGTTGAATACTTATTGACTCAAGACATTTCAGCTTTTCATTTTTTATAAATGTGTCAGAATTTCAGGAAAAACATTTCAAATTTGATGTTATATGGTATTGTGTGTAGGTCAGTGACCAAAAATCCTAATACAATCTGTTTTAAATTTGGGTTGTAACAACCAATTTGTGGAAAAAGTCAAGGGGTGTGAATACTTTCTGAAGGCACTGTATGTACAGTACCAGTCAAAAGTTTGGACACACCTACTCATTCAAGGGTTTTTCTCTTAAAAAAAAAAATGATTTTCTACATTGTAGAATAATATTGAAGACATCAAAACTATGAAATAACACATCATGTACAGTGGCTTGTGAAAGTATTCACCCCCATTGGCATTTTTCCTATTATATTGCCTTACAACCTGGAATTAAAAATATAAAAAAATTGGGGGGGAGGGGGGGGGGGGGTTATTTACACAACATGCCTACCACTTTGAAGATGCAAATAATTTTTCTTGTGAAACAAACAAGAAGTAAGACAAGAAAACTGAACTTGAGCGTGCATTACTATTAATCCCCCCCCACCCCCCCCCCCGAAGTCAATACTTTGTACAGCCACCTTTTCCAGCAATTACAGCTGAAAGTCTCTTGGGGTAAGTCTCTAAGCTTGGCACATCGAGCCACTGGGATTTTTGCCCATTCTTCAAGGCAAAACTGCTCCAGCTCCTTCAAGTTGGATGGGTTCCGTTGGTGTACAGCAATCTTTAAGTCATACCACAGATTCTCAATTGGATTGAGGTCTGGGCTTTGACTAGGCCATTCCAAGACATGTAAATGTTTCCCCTTAAACCACGCAAGTGTTGCTTTAGCAGTATGCTTAGGGTCATTGTCCTGCTGGAAGGTGAACCTCTGTCCCAGTCTCAAATCTCTGGAAGACTGAAACAGGTTTCCCTCAAGCGCCATTCATCATTCCTTCAATTCTGACCAGTTTCCCAGTCCCTGACGATGAAAAACCTCCTCACAGCATGATGCTGCCACCACCATGCTTCACTGTGGAGATGATGTTCTCGGGGTGATGAGAGATTTTAGGGTTTGTGCCAGACATAGCATTTTCCTTGATGGCCAAAAGGCTACATTTTTGTCTCATCTGACCAGAATAGCTTATTCCATATGTTTGGGGAGTCTCCCACATGCCTTTTGGCGAACACCAAACGTGTTTGCTTAAATTTTAAAAAAGCGATGCCTTTTTTTCTGGCCACTCTTCCGTAAAGGCCAACTCTGTGGAGTGTACAGCTTAAAGTGGTCCTATGGACAGATACTCCAATCTCCGCTGTGGAGCTTTGCAGCTCTTTCAGGGTTTATCTTTGGTCTCTTTGATGCCTCTCTGATTAATGCCCTCCTTTCCTGGTCCGTGAGTTTTGGTGGGCGGCCCTCTCTTGGCGGGTTTGTTGTGGTGTCATATTCTTTCCATTTTTTAATAATGGATTTAATGGTGGTCCGTGGGATGTTAAAAGTTTCAGATATTTTTTTATACCTCAACCCTGATCTGTACTTCTCCAAAACGTTGTCCCTGACCTGTTTGGAGAGCTCCTTGGTCTTCATGGTGCCACTTGCTTGGTGGTGCCCCTTTCTTAGTGGTGTGGCAGACTGGGGCCTTTCAGAACAGGTATGCTGAGATCATGTGACACTTAAATAAAGTCCACCTGTGTGCAATCTAACTAATTATGTGACTTCTGAAGGTAAATGGTTGCACCAGATCTTATTTAGGGGCTTCATAGCAAGGGGGTGATTACATATACACGCACCACTTTTCTTTTTTCTTCTTCTTTTTTTCCCTTTTCTTTTTAAAAATCATTTCACTTCACCAATTTGGACTATTTTGTGTATGTTCATTACATGAAATCCATGCATCAAAATGGGAAAAACACCAAGGGGGATGAATACTTTTGCAAGGCACTGTAGTAAGCAAAAAAGTGTTAAAAAATCGAAATATATTTTAGATTTTTCAAAGTAGCCACCCTTTGCCTTGATGACAGCTTTGTACACTCTTGGCATTCTCTCAACCAGCTTCACTTGGAATGCTTTTCCACAGTTTTGAAGGAGTTCCCACATATGCTGAGCACTTGTTGGCTGTTTTTCCTTCACTCTGCAGTCCAACTCATTCCAAACCATCTTAAATGGGTTGAGGTCGGGTGATTGTGGAGGCCAGGTCATTTGATGCAGCACTACATCACTCTCCTTCCTGGTCAAATAGCCCTTACACAGCCTGGAGGTGTGTTGGGTCATTGTCCAGTTGAAATACAAATGATAGCCCCACTAAGCACAAACAAGATGGGATGGCGTATCGCTGCAGAATGCTGTGGTAGCCATGCTGGTGTGCCTTGAAATCAAAATAAATCACTGAAAGTGTCATCCAGAAAATCGATTTGGCATGGATTCCCAGCTGCACCATCGAGAGCATCGTGACCGGTTGCATCACTGCCTGGTATGGCAACTGCTCGGCATCTGACCATAAGGCACTACAGAGGGTAGTGCATACGGCCCAGTACATCACTGGGGCCAAGCTTCCTGACATCCAGGACCTATATACTAGGCTTTGTCAGAGCAAGGCCCAAAAAATTGTCAAAGACCCCAGTCACACAAGTTATAGACTGTTTTCTCTGCTACCTCACTGCAAGTCGTACCGGAGCGCCATGTCTAGGACCAAGAGGCTCCTTAACAGCTTCTACCCCCAAGCCATAAGTCTGCTGAAGAATTAATCAAATGGCCACCCAGACTATTTACATTGACCCCCCCCCTCCCCTTTTTTTTTTACACTGCTGCTACTCGCTGTTTATTATCTATGCATAGTCACTTTACAAATGACCTCGACTAACCTGTACCCCAGCACATTGACTCGGTACCGGTAACCCCTGTATTTAGCCTCGTTATTGTTATGTAATTTTTTTAATTTTCACTTCAGTTTATTTATTAAATATTTTCTTAACTCTATTTCTTGAACTGCATTGTTAGTTAAGGGCTTGTAAGTAAGCATTTCACGGTAACACCTGTTGTATTCGGCGCATGTGACATATAACATTTGATTTGATTTAGTGTGTGCGAATAAGTGTGTATATAGTCTATATATAGTCTTGTGAGTGTGCATAGAGTCAATGCAAGATGGGGTCAATGCAGATAGTCCGGGTAACCATTTAATTAACTATTTAACAGTCTTATGGCTTTTGTATTTCATTTTATTATGGCTTGCTTACGTTCCAAATGGCAACCTATTCCCTTTAGTGCACTTGACCAGACCCCAATAGGGCACATAGACTCTATTACCTCTGTACAGTAAGTGTTTACTGTATATAACGTATTAACGGTGCGCTAGGCAGGTGCTTGTGAATTACCGTCTTATAAACCATTACTGTCACTGAGATTGCACTTCCCCTGACCCGAGCCCTCTCTCTCTCTTCTCTCTTTCTCTTTCTCTCTTCTCTCTCTCTCTCTTTTCGGCGAGATGCCAGATCATTGAGCAGCTATTTTTACAGCTCGTCTATCATGTAAAGTGGCTGGGGTAATCCATGCCAGGTTATCTGCTAGCGACTTATCTTTTTAATTAGTGAGCAAGAAGGGGCTCTCTCTGTGAAACATCCGGCTATATGCTGGCCTGATTGCCTCTTTACATGCAGACCGACCAGGGCTACGTCACAAATGGCACCCTATTCCCTCAGTAGTGTACTTTTTTTTTAACCAGAGCCCTACACTCTTAGAAAATAGGTTTCCAAAAGGGTCCTTCGGCTGTCACCATAGGAGAACCCTTTTTGGTTCCATGTCAAACCCTCTGTGGAAATGGTTCTACCTGGAACCAAAAGGGGTTCTACCTGGAATCAACAAGGGTTCTTCAAAGGGTTCTCTTATGGGGACAGACGAAGAACCCTTTTTGGTTCTAGATAGCACTTTTTCTCTAAGAGTGTAGAGTACCCTATGGGCCCTGGTCAAAAGTAGTGCACTACACAGACAGGTTGGCTGACAACATCACGAAAATGAACGTTCAGAAATCTAGCAGCATTGACAAGAAGCTGCCATGTGGCTCAAATTCTAATATGCTAATATGGCTCAAATTCGCTAGCTAGCTAATCAACAAGTGTAATGATGTATTTGAGAGACAACAAGTGCTCATTGTGGAATTGTATTTATACTGAACAAAAATATAAACGCAACATGCAACCATTTCAAAGTTGACCTATTCTATTAGTCCGCTTGTTGTTCTGTGCGAGAAAGAATAACTTTAAAAAGCATTGAGTCAGATGCAACAGATCGGAACGTTTAGCTTAAAATGTTGATAAACTATTAGTCCATCACATTATAGCTGCGTAGCAATGCGCTCACGACAGTAGGCTACGCGCGAATGTTCGTTCCATAATGTAATTAGCGGAAAACACAGTTGTCAAAAGCCCACTGCACATGCGAGCGGTTTCATGTGACAGAGATCAAATTTACTTTAGAAATGTAGAAATAGGGGAGATCTAAAGATGCAACAACTAGAATGGGTTGCACATATGACTAGGATTGTGCCTTTGGCTACTGGACAATAAAATAAAGTTGATTTGAAAACCAATAGAACATCAGAGAAATAGGCTACTGGCTTCAATGTCATATGAAACCCTGGTGCGTGCTTGCATGTGTGTGTGTGTGTGTGTGTGTGCGCGTCTTTGTTTGTTTGTGTTTAGTCGTAGCCCAGATCTGGGCAGTACACGCGAAGCGAGCCAGAGTTAAATGGAGATAGGCTGTGTCTCCCTGAGGCCACTGGTCTCTCACATCAGTATCCCCTTACGGGCCCTTGAGCCCCTCTGTCTGACCGCACAGCTTTAATCAACTCTACAGGCTTCTCCTCCTATGGCAGTGTCTCCTAGCTCAAATCACACTCACCACTGACAACAAACTAGCACTGTCTGCCCTCCTTTCCTCTTATCACCTCAGAGCAATACCAAGGAGTCAGAGATACACTGGAGTTAACAAAACAGAGAAAAACAGCGAGAGAGAGAGAGAGTGACAGAGGGGAAGAGAGATATATACAGTAGATATAGATAGAGAGGGGGGAGAGAGAAAAGAGAAAGGGCTCTGGTTAAAAGTAGTGTACTATATAGGGAATAGGATTCCATTTCAGACACAACCCCAGATTCAAACCAAGACAGACCTCTCGTTTCCCCTGTAAAAATAGCCTCAACAATCAATCACTGTCACCCAATTATGTTCGATATGAATGTAAAATATTCAAATGTCTGGACTTTAGAGAGCTGTCCTCATTATCTATTTCATTATGCATGGGCAGTGCTGAAATGGCCATATGGCTCTGCTCATTTATAGAATAAAAAATCTCCAGCTGGATTGATGAAGGTTAAGGGGACCTTACCACGGCGCATAAAAACACATTTTACGGGCTCGCACTTCAGAGCTAGCACACTGTACTCGCTCTGCTCGCAATAAGGCTTTACATTCGACTTCGGAACAATCCGGAACATTTGCTCGAGGTGAAACAATACGAGAATCTTGATTTATGGTCCTAGATCCACTGTGGCCTGCTAATGCAAGGACGATGCCAGATTACAAATGACAAGGCAGGCAACACGCAGGGCAGGCATCTTATAATGATGGCAGTACCGTTAGAGAGAAGGCTTCACGATATTAGTTCATGAAATATGCACAAAATTGAGTGGTATTAAGAGAGAGAAAGAGAGGGGAGGGTTGGAGAGGACCCTGTGGTGTTATTTGGCCATCAACCACATTTCTTTCTCTAGTTCACCCCTCACACTCTCTTTCTCTTATGTCAGCCGTTTCTCTATTCTATTCTCTCTCTCCTTTCTTTCTCTTCCCCTCCTCTTTCTCCCATTCCCCTCACTCTCTTCTCCAGCCCCTCACTCCCTTACCAGCCTTTCCTCCCTCTCCTATTCTATCCCTCTCTCTATCCCCATCTCTCATTCTCACCTCTCCCCCTTATGTCATGACCACCTTCCTCTGATGACCACTCAAGCCACGAACTTTCCCGACCCTATCATGAAGGATGTTGTTGTTGTTGTTTTACCTTTTAAAAAGCGCTTTGAGATTCTTTGTGTCATGAATAAAGCTATAAAAGGTGAATAAATTTGGAATTATAATTGTACTTATTTTCTTGCTGCGGTCAATACTGCATGCCTAATGAAGGCCTGCCTGTGCTACGTACAGATGAGGAGAGGAACAGTGTAATGGACAGAAGAGGAGAGATGAGGAGAGGAAGACGGGGATGGACAGAAGAGGAGAGATGAGGGGGGTGGACAAGAGAGGAGCGATGAGGAGAGGAAGAGGGGATGGACAGGAGAGGAGGGAAGGGGGGGTGGACAGGAAGGAAGAGGGGGATGGACAGGAGAGGAGCGATGAGGAGAGGAAGAGGGGGATGGACAGGAGAGGAGGGAAGGGGAGGGTAGACAGGAGAGGAGGAAAGGGGGGGTGGACAGGAGAGGAGGGAAGGGGGGAGGGTGGACAGGAGAGGAGGGAAGAGGAGAGGAAGAGGGGGATGGACAGGAGAGGAGGGAAGAGGGGGATGGACAGGAGAGGAGCGATGAGGAAGAGGGGGATGGAGAGGAGGGAAGGGGAGGGGTGGACAGGAGAGGAGAGAAGAGGGGGATGGACAGGAGAGGAGCGATGAGGAGAGGAAGAGGGGGAAGGGGAGGGGTGGACAGGAGAGGAGGGAAGAGGGGGATGGACAGGAGAGGAGCGATGAGGAGAGGAAGAGGGGGGTGGACAGGAGAGGAGGGAAGAGGGGGATGGACAGGATAGGAGGGAAGAGGGGGATGGACAGGAGAGGAGCGATGAGGAGAGGAAGAGGGGGATGGACAGGAGAGGAGGGAAGGGGGGGGTGGACAGGAGAGGAGGGAAGAGGGGGATGGACAGGAGAGGAGCGATGAGGAGAGGAAGAGGGGGATGGACAGGAGAGGAGGGAAGAGGGGGATGGACAGGAGAGGAGCGATGAGGAGAGGAAGAGGGGGATGGACAGGAGAGGAGAACAACACGGCGCCACAGTGTACAGCGCCTGTCACCTGGGATAATCCACGGTGGCATCTGAGGTCAGGAGAGTGTGTACACAGATGCACACTGGTGTGAAATAGCATTAACCACTGTGAAACAGCATTAATACTCCAGCATGGGCTACTGACGTCACAGACCATGTCATTGATCACTGAGAGACTGGAGAGAGAGAAGCAGTGGAGCATGAGAAAGGTAGTCCCAGTCCCCCCAGACCACACAGGCACATACTACCTGGCTGTGTTCTAAATTGGTACTCTATTTGTTTCATAGGACACTACTTTTCATCAGGGCCCATAGGGCTCTGGTCAAAAAGTAGTGCATTATGTAGGGGATAGGGTGCCATTTGGGACACTGCCTCTGACGGAACATAACACCTTAGCACGGCAGCCGTGTGGCTTTAAACAGACTCAACCAAGGACACAATGTCCTCTGTGTGTCATGTACTAGTGCTGTACACACTCAGGCGCAGTACATTTACTCCATTGACATTGACCAACACACATACACATACAACCATTCATTCCTTTCCTGGGATGTGCTGTACTCTCCTGCCAAGCTTATTTAGAGAGGATTATAAATTATGTGTATTTATCTTGTTTTCTTTAGAGGTTTATCATTGTCGCTTTGCACCGGGTTTCATATTTTTATAAAGCATTATCTGACATTGAAGGACATCAGGAATGAATGAGAATAAATGGCATCCTGTTTGCTCTTCGCCTGAGAATGGTACATTGCGTGGCCATCATTCTAATGGGGCTCATTAGATAGGTGAAGGCTGAAGGTGACTGGGAAGAATTACGCTCCCTACTCTAAGTGTTCTTTATGCCCCCTTTTCCTTGGAGGACGATTCTTACCTAACAGTTGTTGCCACATCTATGGGTTTGTATACTGTATAGGCTTAGTGCTTTACAAGGCCATTTGTATGGTTTCTCACTGGGAGCGGAAATGTGCCTGGGCAATAAACACCAGCAAATGTCTTTCCTTGAGGTCCCCATTATTAGCCAAATAATAAGCATTCTGTGCAAAACCCCCAATTTAGACCAGCCCACTGGGCTAAAGATGGACCGGCCCATCTGGCATTCACCCTAACTGCCGTATGGCCAGTCAATTTTTGCTTTAATGTTCGTTTGTCGTTTTTATAGCATTTTTCAAGGGTTTTCATTGGGTTTATGCTACATGGATATTTGATGTATTTTTTGCTAGTGGTAAGCTAAGCCAGCCATGTCGCATTCCAGCTTCCCTTTCTCTGTCATCTACAGGTAAACGTTTAGCAAAGGGCCAGGGGAGATTACTATGGGTTGTGTCACTGTGCATTTGGCTTGGCTCTCCATCGGCCACCAGCGACAGAGGAGCTTGTCACGCTCTCACAGGCAGAGGAAATGTAATCCGGATAGGGCCATGTCCATGTCACCAACTGCCGCTACCACAGACAAACTCAGCTCAGATTACTATCATGTCCAATAACATTTGATGTAATTCCCTTCTAAACGATTCTATCTTAAAAATGGATATTCTTACGGCCACAATCAGGTTACGATTTGGAGTCTGTGTATGTTTTTTCTCCTGTCTCTTTTCTCTAGTCAGTGACCTATTTTTTTTAAGTCTTTATTGTTTAAATCCCTTTTCACAGAAAATGTAATACCTTGCTACGGCGGGGGGGGGGGGTTGTACGACATGTTGCTCCCTCCTGTCTCGTCAAAAAATATTGTGGAATTTGCATTATCTTGCATTGAATCGATCTGTCTGTGTCATAAAGCGGTTATATCAGGCCCTAGGAGGGAATGCTGTTTATTACATTTGTTTTATTCAGATTGACTGGGTTTGTGTCCCAAACCACACCCTATTCCCTATATTGTAGCGCACTACTTTTGACCCTATGGGCCCCTGATCAAAATTAGTGCACTTGACAGGGAATAGGGTGTCTTCCCCTACTCTGTCTCCCTACTCTGTCTCCCTGCTTTAGGGTACATCAGTGGTTCCCAACCAGGGGTACTTGGCCTATCCACAAGGGGTACTTGGGAAGACTCTTGAGACCATAGGCCTACTGGCATCACAATCATCAAACCATCATCTGGCATCACCATCATTTGGCATCATCTAACTCAGTTTAGGAGGGAGTCCTGCTCTAGGATATGACAATGTCGCCCTGTCCTTTGTTTTGTGTTGAGTAACCCAAGTACGCCCAGAAGGCTAGGTCTACTGAGTAGCCTAGGACTACCATGTTGATGTTTGTACATTTTGAACCATTTATTTTAGAGAACCACAATGGAAATACTTTGTCAAACGTTGTGTCGTCGATTATTTTAAACGCATTATCCACGCGTGGTCGTATTGTAATTGAACTTGTCAAAGAGATCTATCTATATATCTATCTATATAAAAATATAAACTAGGATTAGTCTTGTAATGATTCGACGGTTTCTTAACTGAACTTTGTTTTTGTCATGTGTTTCCTTCTGACTAACAATGAGCACACTGCACCTGTGCAAATGGTTGGTGGATAGAATCTGTACAATGGCTGGATCAAATGTGTTCCATTTATAAAATCACGTATGACCTCTTTCCCTCTGGCACAGCCATCCACCCTGTGTGTCCCAAATGGCCCCCTATTTAGTGCACTTCTTTTGACCAGACTGTCCTATAACCCCGTAGGGCTCTGGTCAAAAGTAGTGCACTAATATAGGGAATAGGGTGTCATTTTGGGACGTAGCCAGTACATTAACAGGCTCATTCATAAAGATAGAAGTGAGTGTGGGTGAGTCACAGCCTGCCTGCCAGGCAGCATCTCTGACTACAGTTATTTTTTACACCTCACACAATGGGGGGAGAAAATAGCCCCGCAAATAGCACTACTCTCTTCTCAGCTGGAGACGGTAATAAAAATATCACGGAGAATTCGATTCAGGGAACGAATCCATGGAGCTCAGCTTTGTCTCCTGATAAAGACTTCTGTGAAGTCAAAACGGTGTATTTGGGTGTTGGAATAATGCACTTGGGAGCAGCCTATTCCACGTGTGGGACTCTCATTTCCTATCTCAGTATAATGTTTTAGTTAGCACTGGTATGCTCAAGTTCAGGATGTGCATATCACCCTTCTTTTCTTCATCCTCAGCTTTTACTGCCCAAGACAAAGGTTTCAGCCTACAAGAGAAACCTGGCATTATATCATGTCTTATCTTGTGTAGCCAAAACTTTGCATCTCTTCGTTTTCTTTCTTTTGGCAGACTAAACCGGTTGCGTTTGCTGTCCGCACAAATGTCAACTACTGCGCCACCAACGATGACGACGTCCCCGTGCCGGGCATGGCCATCTCCTTTGAGGCTAAAGACTTCCTCCACGTCAAAGAGGTCAGGGGTCACAGTACTATCAAATGGGGACGAGGCTGATGAGGTGGAGGAGAACGGGGGGAGAATGAGGAGGAGGAGGAAGATGATGTTGATAACAATGATGACGAGCAGAAGGAGAACACAGATGGTATTAACCAGTTCATGTCCGTCCCCCTGTAGAAATTTAATAACGACTGGTGGATAGGGCGCCTGGTGAAGGAAGGCTGTGAAATCGGTTTCATCCCCAGTCCTGTGAAGATTGAGAACACTCGGGTACAACACGAGCACAGAGCCAAACAGGGCAAGTTCCATTCCGGGTACGTACCATTCCCCGCCCCCCCCACCTTACTGCAATCACCATGGAAACTAACATGCACCTCACCCAATCATTATTCTTGCATTGAGCCGACCCTTGAGATAGCCGACACTGTCATCCCGCAACACCTCAGATATACTGATATGAATTATATAGCTGATATGAATTATTTCTCTTTGCAGTAAATCGGGAGCAAACTCCTCCACCAGTTTAGGTGAAGTGGTTCCTAACTCGCGGAAATCCACCCCCCCTTCCTCTGGTGAGTAGAGGGCCTTGCGGCAGGCGTTTGGAGAAAGGTTGCCACGTTTTTCACTAACACAAACAAACTCTTTACTGTAATACTTGGGAGTTATTATCTAACCTCCAGCAACCTCTAAGAGGGCTTGAAATGGAAGCGTGATAGAAATAAGAGACGAGGGTGAGTTTCATTAGGAAGATCATTATTTTGACCTTACTGCTGGCCTATCTTTTGTACACTTCAGGCATATTGTCCAATTGGTTGCTAAATCTACGCGATGTGGCCCTTTAGTGAAAATGTTAGAATGGTGTTTATGTCTTAGACACTGTGGCCTTAAATGTTTTCTTACCTTATGTGCTATTGTTTACTGTCATTGCTCACCCTAGTTTGTCTGTAAGTTGATTATGGTCTGTACAGTTTGTTTATGTGGTGGAATAACCTGTCTATCTATCCAGTGTTAGGTGTTCAATGTTACCCTTGTAGCCTCCTGTGTTTGCCTCTGTGTGATGGTGGCCTTGTGTTTTGTCCATGTGCGTAGCCGTTGACATAGATGCCACAGGCTTAGACCCCGAGGACAATGAGCTTCCAGTCCACCTCCGCTCCCCTAAAGCCAGTCAGCCAAACACTGTCATGTCACCCACCCTAGCCAAAGAGAAACGAATGCCCTTCTTTAAGAAGGTAAACGTGGCATCTACGCCGGTATTTACTCTCGATCTCTCTCTGTCGGTCCGTCCGTTCCGCACAGCTACCCACAACAACTGCCTCACTGTGGCTTCTTCTCAGCATCACCCTGTCCACCGTCTGTCCGTTCCCCCCCCGTTCTGTTTGTCCTCTGTGTCCCGCCCTAGTCCGTGTCTCTTCCCTCCCTCCGCTGGGCGTTCGAGCCATTAGCATGCATGTTGCCAGTTTCTTAACCCTCTCTCTCTCCTCTTCCGTCTGGGCCGTAGCTAAGCAGAAGCAGAAGTCGGTAAGTTATATTGCCGTGCGGCATGCACCAACCACCAGCAGGGCCTTGGGGGTCTGGGGGATGTGCATCGGTGATTTCTCTCTGCGGTGGTTGTGGTCGTTCCTGACACTCCCATCTAACTCACTGTCGTCGCTGTGGTCTCTCTGTGTGTGTGTGCGTGTGTGTACATGTGTGTGCATGCGTGATGCAGATTTAGTGGGAACTCAGTGTATTCAGCTATTAAACCAGAAGTGTATCTACAGTAGTGCTGTTGCGGTGATCGTATTAACGCCACACCGGCAGTCACGAGTCATGACCACAGTCAAATTCCACATGACCATTGAGTCACCATAATCTCCTGTTATTCACTCTGGACATGCTTTGGTAGTACCCAATTTGCTAGACCATCAGGTTCTAATGGTATTGAAACTCAGGGCTCTATTGTCCCTTCATCAGGTTCTAATGGCCTGGTACTCAGGGCTCTACTGTGCCTCTAACCACTCTGACATCAATGCAAATGCAATATAAAATCACATCAAACACACGTCATCAAAACAGTAGGACTCCAGTACTCTTAAAACTCACCTCACTGTGATGATCAATTTTGAAGAAAGAAGTTCAACAACGGGTTGAAACTGTGTAAAACACATATTTGAGTTTATGCATTGGCTTATAAGCCCGAGCCCGGGAAAAAAAAACTGAAAAAAAAAACTGAATTAAAATGATGATTGTGCCGTTATAGAATACATAGCCTACCGTATTATACACATGGCGGAAAAACATAAAACAAAACTAATTTAAGATGTCTTTGGTCTAGCCTCTACTCCAAAATGAAACAAATCGCCTTTGAGTGTGGACTGTATTATTATGCATACTGGATGGACTGGTTACCTTTATGCTACGCTCCAAAATGTCTATCCATGAGTCTGGGAGAGAACCTATTTGGTTCATTGGTTGTGCACCTGTCGGGGCAGCGAGAGCATGCTTCTTAAACAGTGGTTGATGCTTGGAGAGAAGTAAGTGTTCTATTTACTTCTCAGCTGCTCATATTAATCACATGCGCTGCTATAAAACCGAAGTAGCCTACAAAACGCACCAGTGGGAAAGCACGCGGCCTCCATTCGCTGTTCGAGTGCATACAGGTTCCATGTCTTTTTTCCCCTGCCTATTTGATAACGGGCCGTTCTAAATCGAAAGTAATTTGACCTATTAGCAAAAACGAGATTAAATTGAGAATAGTCTTGTCTGAATGGTGGAAATATGATCAGTTGATGAGAAAACGGCTGTGCAGCCTGAGGCAAGGAACAGAGCTCAAGTTTCTTTTTTTTTTGCGACTTTCTCAAATCATCAATAGCCAATTGTAACGATGTGCGCTGAGCGTCGGGAAGCAAGTTCAGGGAGTGAGTGTTTAAATAAATAAACACAGCGTAATACAAACTAAGAAACACGAACGACGCACAGACATGACACAGAAACAATAACGCCTGGGGAAGGAACCAAAGGGAGTGACATATATAGATAGGGCAGGTAATCAAGGAGGTGATGGAGTCCAGGTGAGTGTCATAATCCGTTGACGCGCGTAACGATGGTGACAGGTGTGCGCCATAACAAGCAGCCTGGTGACCTAGGGGCCGGAGAGGGAGCACACGTGACACCTATAATCACACCATGCCGCCCATGTACAGTACCAGTCAAAAGTTTGGACACACCTACTCATTCCAGGTTTTTTCTTTATTTATCTATTTACTACATTGTAGAATAATAGTGGCGACATCAAAACTATGAAATAACACATATGGAATCATGTAGTAACCAAAATGTGTTCAACAAATCAAAATATATTTTGGCTTGTATCAGAGGAGGCCTGGACATGCTAAATGTGTTAATTAATGGTAAATTACCTGTGACTGACATCTTTTGCATGACAATAACCTGCTGACAAAATGTCATGACCGCCACAGCCCTAATCTACAGTGACAGCTATTAGCATCCTTGTTGGTTTGGTTGTGAATCTTTATCACACAGCAACATGAATCAAGTGTGACCTCCATTAGAACAAATACAACAACTATTCTCACGTTAGTCTAATTATGAAACAACTTACAATAAAAACATTATTTTGTCAAGCACTGCCATATTAATACACAATTTCAGAGGAGTTATGGAAATCCCATAAGGGTTTTCTTGGCACATGATGGGGTGTGTGTGTGTCTTTGTGTGTGTGTGTCTGTGTGTGTGTAGGCCAACCTCATACACATAACCCACACACATACACACATTGCATACACAACAATAGTTCTCGGTCATTGTGTGCGCACTCCATGTCTTGACTTGATGCAAAGCTTAGCAAACAGAAAACTCCTCTCCGTTCACATTTCATGTCCTTTCTTCTTGTAACATTATATTTATTCCGTTTTTAGTTTTCTTTTTACAATAATCAGATAAAGAGGTACAGTCTCATCTCCTTTCTAAGACCATACAACTACAACAGCAATGGAAACAATAGCCACCATTTTCCATCATCCAGCAGCATGCATATTTTAGTAACAATAACCCTGTAGCCTAGGCCAGCGAAATATGGCCTAAAATATTTCAGTGTCCTGACCGGTAGTGCTCCAGACTTGGATGCTCTGGCGTGCATCTAGCAGCACTTTCCCCGCTCTGATGTAACGAGAGTTCCCCAGGGACAGCCAGTGACGGCAGCAGATGTTAGCAGTTGAAGAAAAATGAAAGAGAGGGAGACGGACCGAGAGAGACAGATACAGGAAAAGGGAGAGCTAGAGAGAGAGAGAAGGGGGGGGGGGGGGGGAGATGAAGACATAGAAAGAGAGAGCGAGAGAGTTGGAGGGGGAGAGAGCGACAGACAGGAAGACGTTGCAAGGAGAGGCTAAGACACAAAAACAGGGTGAGATGGAACAAAAACAGCAAGAGGGGTAGATACTGTAGTTAGCAGTAATATTGAGTTGTGAAAAAAGGTAGTAGAGGTGTGACAGACTCAGTGCTATCACCTCTCTCTCGCTCTCTCTCTCTCTCTCTCTTCATCCATCTGTCATAGCTGTCTCCAGTAGTGCTCAGATCACGCACTGTCGCTCCTGCGGAGGAGAAAGCGCTTTCATTTTCCCTGCGAAGCGATGGCGTGTCAGTCCTGTCTGTCTGCCGGTGCGTTCTTCAGACATACTGCACCGTCACACGGCTGGAACTGTGACAGCACACACAGATGTGGCATTAGAGGTCTACTGCCTCACTGTCACACACACACACACACACACACACACACACACACACACACACACACACACACACACACACACACACACACACACACACACACACACACACACACGCATCCCTCTGAAGCTGTTACTGAGATGCACTGAGCTCCCACTCTGTCGCTGTGTGACTGGGTTTCTCTGCTAGTTTGTTTCAGTTCTACCGTTTCCTACCGTTTTAGTTCTTTCATCCCTGTTCTGACTAACCAGTTCCTCTACTGACATTCCCTTTTGAGTAGATAACAATTATGAAATGAGAGATTCTGCTCAGTATACCTTGACCTCCACACAGATTTGAATTGTTGTTCTTATGTTAAGCTGCTTGTCAATTCATTACGGTGTCAGTGAATTTCAGTTCAGAGATGATCTTAGTATTTGCTCTGTCTAGAGTATCATTCAGTATAACGTCTTACCATTTTATATTTATTCAAGTTGAAAACAAAACACCCCTATTTCTATGGACCAGAAAACCATGATGGATGAAGGGATGTACCAGTCCCAGATTGCCCCTTTAACTGGCACCCTTTATGTGTGTTGAGTGCAAACTGGGGCTCACAGT
Source organism: Salvelinus alpinus (assembly GCF_045679555.1). Classification (NCBI taxonomy): domain Eukaryota; kingdom Metazoa; phylum Chordata; class Actinopteri; order Salmoniformes; family Salmonidae; genus Salvelinus; species Salvelinus alpinus. The sequence continues at coordinate 34,191,447 of NC_092095.1, forward strand.
TAGAACAACTCATTTCATAGTTTGCCAAGTTCCTTTCAGTTCTAATAAATGGTATAGTGTGTTTTGCTTTTTCCCCTGGACTTAGTGTGTAATGTTGAGTGTGCATGCGTCCAAAATGCCGCCATTATTTCCTATTTAGCGCACTACTTTTGACCAGGGCGCTGGTCAAAAGTAGTGCACTATGTAGGGGGGTAGGGTGCCATTTGGGCTGCGGCCTCTGTATACTAATTCCCCTGGATGTGAAGCTGATGGGTTGTTTTCTGTCGCCGGGCAGACGGAACACATCCCTCCATACGACGTTGTGCCTTCCATGCGACCTGTGGTCCTGGTTGGACCGTCACTGAAGGGCTATGAGGTAACAGCATTGTTATTATAAGGGATTGTTATAAGTTGTTATGCAGTTGTTATAAGGGGTTATCACTGACACTACCACCCTCACCACTAGTACATTCTATTTAGATCACTACTTGTTAAGTTTGCCAAATCCGGTAACTTTCCCTAAATTACCAGGTTTCCCAGAAACCCAGGGAATCTTCCAAATGGGATTTCTGGAAAACCTGGACATTTTGGGGAAATGACCTGAATTCTGCAACCCTACTACTGGTACTAGCACCACTACTACACTCACTAATACGTTCTGTTTACACTAATTCCACTATTACTACTTGTTCTCATTGTGGACACATGGACACACCAACAGAGCTGAGCTTTGTCTCTGTGGTTCATGGGAGGCAGACAGGGGAGGGTCCTCTGGATCCCGATGAGAACAGGACACACTAAGCTGAGGAGGAGCACAGTTGTTTACAAGGGAAAGGCTAAAGTGCTCTCAGTCAATTCTGAAACAACAGTCTGTGCTGTGGGGCTCCCTCTCTCACCAACAGAGAGCTTGCTTCAATTCACCAACCAACCCACCCATGCAAACACACACACACAGTCTGTTTTCGAAATGATGGTAGTTCCTTAAATGTTCACTATGTTCTTATTGTCCCTTTTGCTTGCAGGTGACAGATATGATGCAAAAAGCACTGTTTGACTTTTTGAAACACCGATTTGAAGGGAGGTACGTGCTCTTCTTCCTTCCCCCTCTCTTTATCCCTGTTCAGTCTGCTCTGCCTGAGTCCTATAGGCTGGTATTTAGTCGTCCCGGGAGGTTTTGCCGAAGGAGTATGTAACAAGTTTGTTTGGCCTGGAGATGTGTGCTAGCCGTTGCTTTAAATAGGCCTTCTCCATGTCCTTAATAGGCCATAGTGGGCCCTAGTGCAGCGCAGGGTTCTCCTCAGCTCCTCTCCGTGCACCAGTCCCTGCCTGGGCTTCCTGGCCAGTCTCCCATCCACAGTAAATAAATGATGTTACAAAACTCATACTGTACTCATACTGTAAACTGTTTTATATTCTTCTCGGAGTGCAAGCCTTTTGATCATTAGCAAGATGTTTTACATATGGTATTTGAGTATAAGCATACTCACACCATCTCTGTCCTCGTCTACTAAACCTTCCTTAGAAGTCACAACTCTCCCCTCGTCATATGGTGATTTGGTTGCTGTCCCCTTTTTCTTTTGAATACAGTGCTCTTTCCAAGTGTTCAATTTTTTATTGATATTGATCATGAATCAAGGCTATTTGATTCAGAAATCAGAGCACGCTCTATTCTCTCTCTGACCAGTTCTTTTTTCCTCTGCCTTCCTATCAGAATATCAATCACTCGTGTCACGGCAGACATCTCTCTTGCCAAACGCTCCGTCCTCAACAACCCTAGTAAACACGCCATCATCGAGCGCTCCAACACACGCTCCAACCTTGGTAAGTTCTGGAAGTATGAGACCTCTGTGTTCCTCTAGTGCCCTTTGTATTTCGAGAGACTAATTGCATAGAGAAAAGGGAAGGAGTAAAAGATTAAACAAAGTCTTCTGATGTGTCCCAAATGGCATCCTATACCTCATACAGCAGTGGTGGAAAAAGTACTCAATTCTCATACTTGAGTAAAAGTAAAGATACCTTAAAAGAAAATGACTCAAGTAAAGGTGAAAGTGACCCAGTTAAGATACACCTGAGTAAGTCTAAAAGTATTTGGTTTTAAATATACTTAAGTATCAAAAGTAAAAGTACGAATAATAAAAAAAAATCCTTATATTAAGCAAACCAGACGGAAAGCCAGGGTCACACTCCAACACTCAGATATAATTTCAAAATAAAAGCATTTGTGTTTAGTGAGCCCGCCAGATCAGAGGCAGTAGGGATGACCAGGGATGTTCTCTTGATAAGTGTGCGAATTGGACCATTTTCTGTCCTGCTAAGCATTCAAAATGTAACGAGTAATTTTGGGTGTCAGGGAAAATGTATGGAGTAAAAAGTACATCATTCTCTTTAGGAATGTAGTGAAGTAAAAGTTGTCAAAAATATAAATAGTAAAATACAGATACCCAAAAAAACTACTTAAGTACTTTTCACCACTGCTATACACTATACAATCTTAGAAAAAAAGGTGCTATCTATAACCTAAAAGGGTTCTTCGTCTGTCCCCATAGGAGAACCCTTTGAAGAACCGTTGTTGTTTCCAGGTAGGACCCTTTTGATTCCAAGTAGAAATGTTTTGTGTTCCATGTAGAACCCTTTTCCACTGAAGGTTCTACATGGAACCCAAAATTGTTCTACCTGGAACCAAAAAGGGTTCTCCTATGGGGACAGCTGAATAACCCTTTTGGAACCCTTTTTACTAAGAGTGTAGTTCATTACTTTTGACCAGGGGACATATGGCTCCAGTCAAAAGTAGTGCACTATATAGGGAATAGGGTGCCACTTGGAAGAAAGCCTTGGAGATGGTTATAATGCAGACCTACAGATGTTGGAAGGGGACGCTTGACCTGTCTGGGGATGTGATTAAAAAGGGTTGTGTTTGGAACAAAAGATAGGGAAAGAGAGGAGAATCCAGAAGCCTGCTGCCAGATAACAAGGTCAAGAACCCAGCTGATTTTAACGGGCTTGATTAACAAGCTGCGGTTTAGAATGAAACAGATTCCTCAGCTATGACCTCACGGGGGTGGCCGGAGAGCCAACGGAACTATGGAAGCCACCGTACTAATCTTTGTATTGGATCACTGACATGAGCAACGGTGCTCTATAACTTTACTCCTGGGCCATGTCCCAAATGGAACCCTATTCCCTATTTAGAGCACTACTTTTCTGACGTGCCGGTTGCTCTGGCAGCGATGTCCCGGGGTAAAGCCCTTTCTGTGGAGCCTCAGACGGAGCGTGGATGGAAGCTAGTAGCACCTCCCTCCGTCTACCCCCACGCCCCCACTCATTTGTAAAGATACTTTAAGACTGGGCTACACTTAAAGCACTGCACAGCTCTGTACAGCCTCTGTGCTCCACTTTTGATGACAAGCTCTTTAACTGGAAGCCAATGCAACTGTATAATTATTTAATCACCTCAGGGACACAAGTGTTGACAGTGCGCTGAACCCTAACTCTGTCTCGATGGCAATAGATATGAAGACTTTTCTGAAAACAACAATTGTTCCCAATGTTGCTGAAGGTATTTCAGGAATCTCTTACAAGCAGACCCGTTACTTGAGTTAAGCATTTATGTAATTGAGTTAGTGTGTCAAAAGTAATATTATACGGCCTATGTTGCATTCCAGTCACAGCTGATAGTTCCTGTTTGATTTCAGCCTAGATATCATCAAAACCCAGTGTTGTCAACAGGAAGCGTCTGATATGAAAAACATCGTCATAAAATGCATCCCAAATGGCACCCTATTATTCTCTTTATAGTGCACTGCTTTTGACCATGGCCCATAGAACTCTGGTCAAAAGTAGTGCACTATATATAGGGATAGAGAGCGATTTGGGATGCATCCATAATGTATTATAATCACCAGACACATCTGGACTCTCAGCTCAATTTCCGGCAACAAGTGTGTCTTAGTCATTGCAGCAGTGGATGTGCAAACACAAGTTTGTTTGAGCTTCTAATGAAATGTAATGAAGTGAAGTGTTGCTTGAGGGAGATTTCCTAGACTGTCTGTGAATTATGTTTATGACCTAACCACGTCTATCTGGGGGGAAAGTGCATTAGCTAATACATGTTCTCTCACTTTAAATGGGTTACTTCCATATTTCCACATGATCCTATAGCCATTCAGTTTTGATAATCTCTCCTTCTCTCGAAGCCGCATAACTGAAGGGCGGAATGAAAGCGGATTTATGGCTTGACTCTCGTTCTCTCTCCCTCACTCTCTCTCTCTGTCTCTCCAACCTTAATGCTGTCCCTCTCGTTCTCTCTTAGTAGCAGAAGTGCAAAGTGAGATAGAGCGTATCTTTGAGCTGGCCCGGACCTTGCAGCTGGTGGTTCTGGACGCAGACACCATCAACCACCCGGCCCAACTGGGAAAGACCTCCCTGGCCCCTATCATCGTCTACGTCAAAATCTCCTCTCCTAAGGTGAGGCCAAGCAAGGCAAATAAGTGGTAACTTACATCTAGTCTGGTTTCAGTCAGTCACCTTCGGTACACGGGAGGCTACTCGAAGAGAGAGGGCGGCCAGGTTCAGGGGTACCCCCCCGCCACTTGTGTCTGCCTCAGTCAAGCACTGGCTTCCTCTCTTCATAGACTTCTTAAGGATGGGTCCGGTTCTACGTAGACTTTCGACACTGGGCTAGCTAAATGAGCTTTGCATGGCGTGCTAGCATAAACTAGGCTAGCTATAATAGCTATTACTGCCTCACCACTGTGGTGTTGCTGGGCTAGCTAGCCTAGCTTATGCTAAAAAGCTTCCTTGCTAACGTTGGCTAGCGTGCTTAACTTCCGTGAGTGAAACTTACTAGCTTTCCCCCAGCGTTACAGCAACCCCATTCCTATTTTAAGTGCCTGGAGTTGGAGGGAGTGACGGAAATGGGGTTTAAGTGCACCTCCGATATAGAAGCAGCCCTCTGAGCACTTGGCTGGGGTAACTCCCGGAGCGTGGGGCCAGGCATGTGTCTGAGTGACCAGTGCGCCCCTCCGCAAAAACATTACTGTGACAACAGTGCCCCCACGTTTGGCAGACGGCGTACTACGTCAGCCATTGCCAGAGCCCCCTGTGCTTATATAGGGGCCAGGCTTCATGCAGGCTATGCAGTCTCACAGAAGCACAACGTATGTTGGAAGCTTGTCCATGCTTAATGCTGCCGCCTCTGTTACCCCGCGTTCCACTGTGTTCACAGTGTTCAAGGGGTATATCAATCTCCCCAGGGTGAGAGTGACAAGTTGGGTCAGTGTGCTCATGGCTGGTTCATTACTGGGATTCATTGATTCCTGCCTGTAGCTCACTAGTCACTATGAGGTGTCTAGTGATGCAGGTTATAGGCTCTATAGGCGATTTCAGAGCTACCTGTTCAATTTCCAGCTAGGTTACAAGGCGTTTTGTCGCTAGTGCCTATGACTGGTTGGTAGGGTAACCTCCATGATAACGTTTTGTTCCCTGGGTCTATGTTTTATGTGTGCGGTCCAGCGCTGGGTGCCAGCCGGTTACTGAAACGCATCTTACCGCCTGAACCCGGTGAGGCTCGTTGTGACAACAGTGCCTTCATGTGGCACTGCCAATCGGGGTACGTCACTGATTGCCAGAGCCCGTGTACCCAGAGTGGGCCGGGCTTTAGGCAAACCTTGACACATAAACACTGTTTTTTTCAGCCAAGTTCCACAGTTTTGATGGGTGGAACGTTGACAGGTATGTGAGTTCAATGAAAAGTATTCCTTCTCCATGTTCAGACGCACGGTTGTCAAGAGTGGTGGAAATGGAAGAAGAACCAATTTCAGATGGGACTTCACGGGAGTGTCGCTGTCTGCTCCGACCAATGGCATGCATGCGCATTGTCGCCCTGGATCATGCGTCTGTGACGTCAGGGTACAGGCTACAATTTGTTGTGCATCCCCCCACGCGTCTGCAGCATCATCACGTCGACTGTTCCCGAAGCCTCAGTACCATTTTTTAGGGAGGAAATATCCTCCCGTCTCCAGAAGCAGGCAATCTGAGTGGTTCCTATGTCGAAGATCCGGGACTTCTAGTACAGCCGGTATTCCTGGTTTACGAAAACGGACGGGACTTTGCGTCCTATTCTCGAACTACGTGCCCTCAGCAAGCACCTCAGTCTACAAACTCAAAATGCTCACGATCCGATCGCTATTACATTGATTGGCCGGTGGCAGAGTATGCACATATTTTCCAACCGCTAGGCTAATAACCGCTCCTCGGTCACAGGGAAAAAAACTGCCGCTCCAAATTCGTTCCATTTATTAACCAACACCCGTCTACTATTGTGACCACCCGGACATACAATTTGGTTTTGAAGTATTGAAACCAAACCATATGATTTGAATGAAAACTATGTTAATTAACAGAATGAAAAGTGACTGTAAGAAGCGTTCATCATTTGAAATAGGCTACATTAAATTACATTACATTAAAAGGCATATAAACACTCTCTAACTAGGTCAAGAACCAGACAGGTAGCCTGACTTAAATACAAATGAAACGAAAAATACCTTATTAGGCTTAGTCTACAGTGCCTTTGAATTAATTTTTACAAACACGAGTTTGACCAGAATCTGGCATCAGGCTCACGCGATGGTGCCTGGAGATCAGTCCAGCAGCGGATAATACCCTCTCCGTGCTTGCAGAGCCACTGGGACTCTTCAGGCCACTCGTGCCAGGCTGGGCAGGGATGCAGAGTTGTTTTTAAAAATGTGTATAGGTAGGCCTAAATGTTTTTAGGCAAAAAACGGAAAGCTCCTTGAAAAAGATAATATGTCATGCCTATTGGGCCAAAATCTATTCTAGCCTATTGTATAGATAATATAACTTTTAAGATGTCAGATTTTTTTGTTTATAAATACTTTGATGCAATAACACACTTAGCTAGCTACCCACCTCATTCCCTTCTGTTAGCATGTGCACATAGTAAATACACCATCATGCTTTTGGGATAGGTGTCTTTTCGGATTCCACAATAATTCTTTAGTTGTGAACAGTACGTCACCGCACTACCTCTCTTGGTCTTGGTCCTCCTCATCTTTGTCACTTTGATTTTGCACCTGTGTGTTTTATCATTTTCTTTATGAAAAGATTTAGCGAACTCCATGACAGTAGCTAAAGCAAGGTGCTATAGAAGCACACAAATAGCCTACAATGCATGCTGGGCCGGGCATGCACTGAGCTCGTGAAGTGAACGGTACTGGAGTGAAATTGGAGCGGGGGGGAGGCCGACGCTCCAGCCTTTGGGGAAACTTGCTCCACGCTCCAGTCAAATTGGGCACGCTCTGCTCACATACTCTGGCTGGTGGAGGCGGAGTCGAGGGGGAATTCAGTGTTATACACATCCATGCTACTGTCCCGTATTCAGTTCATAAGAAACCAGAAAAAGAGCTGTCTGACTCCATCTCAGCGCATTCCGTTTCTAGGTCTCAAGCTACTCACTCACGTATCACGCTTTACTATTAACACGGAGGGTGTCCAGGTTCCGGCTCTGCTTAGCCAAATTTCCTCTGTGTCCCACTGTTTTTGCCAGTGCCTATGCCTACAGGGGATGATCAAATCAAATCAAGTTTATTTTATATAGCCCTTCGTACATCAGCTAATATCTCGAAGTGCTGTACAGAAACCCAGCCTAAAACCCCAAACAGCAAGCAATGCAGGTGTAGAAGCACGGTGGCTAGGAAAAACTCCCTAGAAAGGCCAAAACCTAGGAGGAAACCTAGAGAGGAACCAGGCTATGAGGGGTGGCCAGTCCTCTTCTGGCTGTGCCGGGTGGAGATTATAACAGAACATGGCCAAGATGTTCAAAATGTTCATAAGTGACAAGCATGGTCAAATAATAATCAGGAATAAATGTCAGTTGGCTTTTCATAGCCGATCATTAAGAGTTGAAAACAGCAGGTCTGGGACAGGTAGGGGTTCCATAACCGCAGGCAGAACAGTTGAAACTGGAATAGCAGCAAGGCCAGGTGGACTGGGGACAGCAAGGAGTCATCATGCCCGGTAGTCCTGACGTATGGTCCTAGGGCTCAGGTCCTCCGAGAGAGAGAAAGAAAGAGAAGGAGAGAATTAGAGAGAGCCAAGATTTTCAAAATGTTCATAAATGACAAGCATGGTCAAATAATAATCAGGAATAAATGTCAGTTGGTTTTTCATAGCCGATCATTAAGAGTTGAAAGCAGCAGGTCTGGGACAGGTAGGGGTTCCATAACCGCAGGCAGAACAGTTGAAACTGGAACAGCAGCAAGGCCAGGTGGACTGGGGACAGCAAGGAGCCATCATGCCCGGTAGTCCTGACGTATGGTCCTAGGGCTCAGGTTCTCCGAGAGAGAGAAAGAAAGAGAGAAGGAGAGAATTAGAGAGAGCATACTTAAATTCACACAGGACACTGGATAAGACAGGAGAAGTACTCCAGATATAACCAACTGACCCTAGCCCCCCGACACATAAACTACTGCAGCATAAATACTGGAGGCTGAGACAGGGGGGGTCAGGAGATACTGTGGCCCCATCCGATGATACCCCCGGACAGGGCCAAACAGGAAGGATATAACCCCACCCACTTTGCCAAAGCACAGCCCCCGCACCACTAGAGGGATATCTTGGCATATGGGATATGATGGCTTCTGTGATGGAAGTCGTTCCAGTGTGGTTATGGTTGGGTCCCGCCACCTTTCAGTATTGAGTGCTAGCTACTCACCTGGATGCATTGCTCAGCCTAAGCCGGTCGCTTCGGGTATCCATGTCAGGCCTACGGGCCATGGCCCAGTGGTGGGACCCTCTGCTGTTGTCAGGGGGCTCCCATGGGCCGAGTTGTATCCATGAAGGTGATCGCGACAGACACATCCCCTGAGGTTGCGGTGCGCTGTACGAAGGCAACTCGATTCGGGGGTTATGGATACTGGTGAAGTATCTGACTCTCAGGCGCTTTCCCCTGTTTTTGTCGGGCCGGGTTGTGCTGGTCAGAACCGACAATGTCCCTGGTTGCTTCAACTCGGGTGCAGATCTTTTATCCAGGTGAGACCTCCTCTCTCAGGAGTAGAGGCTGTCCCAGGTAAGGAAAATTTTTGGCAGGGCCGATGTCGATTTTTAGGCATTGTGAGAAAACGCGCAGTGACTTCTATTTTTCTCCATGAGGTACCCAGTGTCCCATTGGGAACGGACGCTCTGGCTCACCAGTGGCCTCGGACTCTCTTTTACGTATTTCCGCCAGAGGTTCTTATCCATCCCACGGTGAAGTGGGTGCGCCGGTACGGCTTACCTTTGATTCTTGTGGCTCCCCAGGCAGCCTTCTTTCGCAGAGATCATTAACCTTTTAGGCGGGGACCCGTGGAAACACCCGTTAGGCAGGCACCTGTTGTCCCAGGTGCACAGGCAGGTATGGTAAGCGATCCTATGGGCCTGACCCCTAAGAGGCCAATCTGATGGCTAGAGGTTTACCTCTGAATGTTATTGCTACCATTGAGTCTGCAAGGGCGCCCTCCATGAGAGGACTGTATGCGTATAAGTGGCAAGCATTTGAGCTCTGGTGCCAAGATAAAGGACTTTTCAGTGCTCTGTAAGGGACATCCTTATGTTTCTTCGGGTGCTTTTCAAGCATTCTCCACTTTAAAAGGGTACATGGCCTCTGGAGTCAGTGGATCTGAAGATACTCTCCTACAAAACCTCCCTGCTCATGGCTTTGGCCTAGGCTAAAAGTGCTGGGGACCTCTGTACACCCTTGCTGTACTCAGTTGGCCCCGGGCGTCCAAAAGCGGCCTTCGCCCCAAAAGTCATGGCTATGTCCTACAGATCCTATTTACCTTTTCGCCTCCTGCTATTGCAGGAGGAAGAGCAACAAAGGTTACATGCCCTGTGCCTGGTGTGAGTTTTACGCACGTAAATTAAATGGACCCGGGATATCCGGTCATGTGACCAACTTTTTGTCTGTTTTGCTAATCCAGCTCGCGGGAGGGCACTCTCTAAGCAGCGTCTCTGCCACTGTATTGTGGAGGCTATTGCCCTGGCATATAGCAGCAAGGGGCAAGGATTACCTACCGGTGTACGTGCCCAGTCCACCAGGGGTCTGGCAGCATCTTGGGCGTTGTTTAAAAGATTGACCATAGGAAATATTTGTGCTGCTGAGAGTTGGGCATCACCACATACTTTTGTGAGGTTTTATAGCTTGGATGTGACTGCTCCCAGAATAGAACACAGCGTGCTTACGCTTGGGACAGGGGAAAGTCATTAGACAGGGTGCCGTGTGCGCAATGCCCAGACTGCCGCATCTGGCGGGGTCAGGTTGGGGTGGTCTGCCATGGGCCGTTTCATTTAGTATCCGTTGGGTCGTGATTATATTTCGCAATAGTTTGTTGCACCAAAGATGACTGACTGAAAGGGAACGTAACGCTATGACTATAACTACTGTTCCCTGAAGGAGGAAAACGAGGTACGACACCTGTTTGGCCCCGCACCACACGTTCCTGGCTTCGGTGAAGAGCGGTATTAAATTGAAGGAATGAATCCGACCCTCACGCTTATCACCTGTGGAAGGCGGGGCTTCCAGCGAGGCTTGGATTTCATTGGCCTTGTCAGGCGTGATTGTAGATCCTTCATCCAAAGTTGCGAGTGTGCTACTCCCCATACATAGTATGTTGTACTTTGTTTCACTCCTTCAGGGAAAAGTAGTTATAGTCATAACGTTACGTTCATTCACAATACACAATTTCCATTCCACAAATACATGTGGTAGTTTTACATGACATGTCAAATCATGACATGTCAAATTTGCAATGCAAATAGTCTGGGAGTGTTATGGCTTGGGGGTAGAATCTGTTTAGAAGACAATTTTTTGGGCCTTCTTCTGACACCGCCTGGTATAGAGGTCCTGGATGGCAGGAAGCTTGGCCCCGGTGATGTACTAGGCCGTACACACCCCCCTCTGTATTGCCTTGCAGTCGGAGGCCGAGTGGTTGCCATACCAGGCAGTGATGCAACCCATCAGGATGCTCTCGATGGTGCAGCTGTAAAACCTTTTGAGGATCTGAGGACCCATGCCAAATGTTTTCAGTCTCCTGAGGGGGAATAGGTTTTGTCGTGACCTCTTCACGACTGTCTTGGTGTGCTTGGACCATGTTAGTTTGTTGGTGATGTGGACACCAAGGAACTTGAAGCTCTCAACCTGCTCCACTATAGCCCTGTCGATGAGAATGGGGAGGTGCTCGGACCTCCTTTTCCTATAGTCCACAATTGTCTCCTTTTTCTTGATCACGTTGAGGGAGAGGTTGTTGTCCTGGCACCACACGGTCAGGTCTCTGACCTCCTCCCTATAGTCTGTCTCATCATTGTCGGTGATCAGGCCTACCACTGTTGTGTCATCATACTGAATCTCAGGGTACTAGCAGTTAGCCCCAGTGTATTACATGGTTATTATTCCAATACTAACCTTTATTTTCTAGTCATGTATTCAGCCAACCTTCCATCTCACACACAGTAATAATATACAGAACTTTATTATTATTTAAAAAATGGACTACGTCGTTCAAACAAGATACTAAGTAGTTCAAACAAGATCATTCCAAGTGATTTTTATTTTTGTTACCTTGGGCTTCAGGGCTTCCATAAATAATATGTGTAAGTGTGTAAAGGTAGATGCAGGGCAGGTAGAGACTGATCCCCTCCAGACAGTATGAAAGAAGTGAGTGACAGATTGATGAAGTAAACAGAGCCGAAGTGAAAGTCTCGTCCTGAGACTCCGTAAGAAGTAGTGAAGTAGTCTCCTACTGGTTTATGGATGTCTATGGATGTCCCTGGTGCATTGGGGAGCCAATGGTGTATGGATGTGTCTTGTCACTGCTCATATCGCCTTTTTCTTACTGAATGGCGTCCTGCTCCAGTTTTTAAACATGACCTTTTTTTAAAGCTCCGTCTACTCAGCTCGTCTAAATGGGAGAGAGTCAGGTGTGTGAGGCGACTGATTCATCACGCTGACCTTCAGCTGTCTGCAAATAACACAATAAAAACCCTGCCATTTCGGTAACATAAAAAGGGAACGAAGGCGTAGCTGAAGATGTGTGAAATACGGCCGCTAAATCAAAGTTTTGTCAGTCTGAATCACATCTCGATGGGATAAACCGTCTGACACCTCTCGTCTCCTCTTTTCATCAACTACTGCTGCTGTGAATCAGTAGAATGTTGGATTGAAGTTTCCACGTTGCTGCTACATTGGGGTTGACTTACGTTACAGTGCTGACGATGCTGTGATGTGATGGAGTTGACTTTGTTAGGGTGCTGACGATGCTTTCACGTGATGGAGTTGACTCTGTTACGGTGTTGACGATGCTTTCATGGGATGGAGTTGACATCGTTACGGTGTCTACACGCTTTCATGTGATGGAGTTGACTTTGTTACGGTGTTGACGATGCTTTCATGGGACGGAGTTGACATCGTTACGGTGTCTACACGCTTTCATGTGATGGAGTTGACTTTGTTACGGTGTTGACGATGCTTTCATGGGACGGAGTTGACATCGTTACGGTGTCTACACGCTTTCATGTGATGGAGTTGACTCTGTTACGGTGTTGACGATGCTTTCGTGGGACGGAGTTGACATCGTTACGGTGTCTACACGCTTTTCATGTGATGGAGTGGAATTTGCTATGGTGCTGACGGTGTCATGACTCTCATGCCTCGCTCATATTTCCCACAGGTTCTGCAGAGGCTCATCAAGTCCAGAGGGAAGTCCCAGGCCAAGCACCTCAACGTCCAGATGGTCGCTGCAGACAAACTGGCCCAGTGCCCTCCCGTGAGTATAGCCACACCACTGGCCAGAGGCCTCTGCTACCTGGATCACACCCACCACACGCCACAGCTATTACAATCTGGACGTTTCAAGATACTGTTTCTTTGTTGCCTATTGAAGGGTCTCTGTGCATCAAGCCTCTATTGATACTATAAAGGAGACTATCAAGGGCTGAGAAGAGAAGAACTTGAGAAGACACGCACTCAAGTTACTTGAAGTCTTGTGTAAATCGTGCACTGATGTTGATTTGCGTGGAGGTTTTTGAGTTGTGTGCGTATATGTCCCGTCAGGATTTTGCCGTTATATTAATAATACTGTTGTGGAATGCTTCAGAAAGCCTCATATCTCCTGCCAAATCTATTTCAGTCCTTCTGTGATCTTCTCTGATTTTCTTTTAGAATATGATCCCAAACATCACAGGCTTGTGAAAAAACCCACCCTAATTTAATTCTAATAGCATCGCATCCCTGGTGGTATTTAGCTTTTAAGAGTCTCCCTGATCTGACTATTCTTGCCAAATGAATATTTAATGCTATTAAATTGGTTATTTTGTCTCTGACACAGTTTTTACTCTAACTTTCTTAATCCAAGAATCATGTCAGTTTCTTGTAAAAAAAAAACAAGGTGCAAAGTCATTTGGAATCTATAAAATAAAGTATCTAAGAAAAAATAGATCCTCTCTTATAAAGTTGATATCTATCCTAGTATCGTTGACCCATACTAAGCTCATACCTGTACTGTTTTGGGCCCAAAAAAAACACTAACAATACTGTTTTCCCCTCTGTTTATCTCTCTCCATCTCCCTCACTCAGGAGATGTTTGACATCATCCTGGATGAAAACCAACTGGAGGATGCGTGTGAGCACATGGCTGATTACCTGGAGGCCTACTGGAAGAGCACCCACCCCGCCAGCTGCAACCCCCCCAATCCGCTGCTGGCCAAGGTGGCCACGGCCGCCCTGCCCTCCAGCCCCGCTCCTGTCTCCAGCATGCAGGTACAGTTGCTAACCAGGCTCCGGGCCATCGTGGGCGGCCTGCTCCGGAGCCCAGACAAGGAGGAGGACAGGGAGAGCAGGGAGGGCAGGGAGACAAGTAGCTCACTGGCCATGAGCAGTCTGTACTGCCACAGAGTCAGCGCCATGGCACACTGACCACGACAGGGAAGAGCAGGACAGAGAGAGAGAGATGCAGGACAGAGAGATACAGAGATACAGTGAGAAGGAAAATGAAAGAGAGAGGGAGATGGGGGGGGGGGCTGAGGATGCAATGAGATGTAGAGAAACTAATAGGAAGAGGCACCGAGAGACAAGGGGTGGCATGACTAGTGGTGGGCCTGCTAACCATGACTGAACAAGATCATTAAGCCTTGAAATTACACCGACAAATCTGAAGCTTGTGTTTAGAATTGGTTTAACACGGGTGGTTGCTATCCTTTGAAAAAATGAATTCTTACAGGCAGGGGAATTTTGCATGACGCACTTTTGTCAGTTTGAGAATAATTATCTATTTGAAGTGTCTGTATTTAACGGCAGCAAACAATTAGTTTGGGCCATTTGACTGATGCAGATCAGTTTCATGTGAATTTCAAATGTCCACGTCTTTTCTCCATCCCCATGCCTTGCTCCCCATTGGGAAATGGGGAGACTGAAACTCCTGACAATGAAAGTCCTTTTTTAAACTCCTGAAAATGATTCTGATGAGTGAGGTTAACATGCCTGTGATTGTGGTGAGTGAGAGGTACTCAGTCAAAAGAGCGGTGTGGACTTCAGGTTTAGTTTCCCATGGGGATTCAGCCGTGGTCCTGCAGACTTCGATGTGCATCCCAAATGGCACCCTATTCCCTATGTAGTGCACTACTTTTGACCAGGGTTCATAGGGCTCTGGTCAAAAGTATGTAGGGAATAGGGCGCCATTTGTAAATCAATCAAGTTCAAACTAATATGATGACTTTTTGTGAAACTTTTAGTATTCTCCAGGACCACAGTCAACCTTCAAGGGTTGATCCTTTCATTTCAATCTTTGAGTGTGCAGTGCAGTGCATATGTGTGTACTTGTACAAGTGTGAGTTTGAACTTCGTGCATGTGGGTTTGCGTGTGTGTTTGATTTGACATACTGTATGGATGTGGTTGGAGTGTGTGTTTGATTTGACATACTGTATGGATGTGGTTGGAGTGTGTGTTTGATTTGACATACTGTATGGATGTGCTTGGAGTGTGTGTTTGATTTGACATACTGTATGGATGTGGTTGGAGTGTGTGTTTGATTTGACATACTGTATGAATGTGCTTGGAGTGTGTGTTTGATTTGACATACTGTATGGATGTGGTTGGAGTGTGTGTTTGATTTGACATACTGTATGAATGTGGTTGGAGTGTGTGTTTGATTTGACATACTGTATGGATGTGGTTGGAGTGTGTGTTTGATTTGACATACTGTATGGATGTGGTTGGAGTGTGTGTTTGATTTGACATACTATATGGATGTGGTTGGAGTGTGTGTTTGATTTGACATACTGTATGGATGTGCTTGGAGTGTGTGTTTGATTTGACATACTGTATGGATGTGCTTGGAGTGTGTGTTTGATTTGACATACTGTATGGATGTGGTTGGAGTGTGTGTTTGATTTGACATACTGTATGGATGTGGTTGGAGTGTGTGTTTGATTTGACATACTGTATGGATGTGGTTGGAGTGTGTGTTTGATTTGACATACTGTATGAATGTGGTTGGAGTGTGTGTTTGATTTGACATACTGTATGGATGTGCTTGGAGTGTGTGTTTGATTTGACATACTGTATGGATGTGCTTGGAGTGTGTGTTTGATTTGACATACTGTATGGATGTGCTTGGAGTGTGTGTCTGATTTGACATACTGTATGGATGTGCTTGGAGTGTGTGTTTGATTTGACATACTGTATGGATGTGGTTGGAGTGTGTGTTTGATTTGACATACTGTATGGATGTGCTTGGAGTGTGTGTTTGATTTGACATACTGTATGGATGTGGTTGGAGTGTGTGTTTGATTTGACATACTGTATGGATGTGGTTGGAGTGTGTGTTTGATTTGACATACTGTATGGATGTGCTTGGAGTGTGTGTTTGATTTGACATACTGTATGGATGTGCTTGGAGTGTGTGTTTGATTTGACATACTGTATGGATGTGCTTGGAGTGTGTGTTTGATTTGACATACTGTATGGATGTGGTTGGAGTGTGTGTTTGATTTGACATACTGTATGGATGTGCTTGGAGTGTGTGTTTGATTTGACATACTGTATGGATGTGGTTGGAGTGTGTGTTTGATTTGACATACTGTATGAATGTGGTTGGAGTGTGTGTTTGATTTGACATACTGTATGGATGTGCTTGGAGTGTGTGTTTGATTTGACATACTGTATGGATGTGCTTGGAGTGTGTGTTTGATTTGACATACTGTATGGATGTGCTTGGAGTGTGTGTCTGATTTGACATACTGTATGGATGTGCTTGGAGTGTGTGTTTGATTTGACATACTGTATGGATGTGGTTGGAGTGTGTGTTTGATTTGACATACTGTATGGATGTGCTTGGAGTGTGTGTTTGATTTGACATACTGTATGGATGTGGTTGGAGTGTGTGTTTGATTTGACATACTGTATGGATGTGCTTGGAGTGTGTGTTTGATTTGACATACTGTATGGATGTGCTTGGAGTGTGTGTTTGATTTGACATACTGTATGGATGTGCTTGGAGTGTGTGTTTGATTTGACATACTGTATGGATGTGCTTGGAGTGTGTGTTTGATTTGACATACTGTATGGATGTGGTTGGAGTGTGTGTTTGATTTGACATACTGTATGGATGTGCTTGGAGTGTGTGTTTGATTTGACATACTGTATGGATGTGCTTGGAGTGTGTGTTTGATTTGACATACTGTATGGATGTGGTTGGAGTGTGTGTTTGATTTGACATACTGTATGGATGTGCTTGGAGTGTGTGTTTGATTTGACATACTGTATGGATGTGCTTGGAGTGTGTGTTTGATTTGACATACTGTATGGATGTGGTTGGAGTGTGTGTTTGATTTGCATTTGATTTGTATATGGATACAATGCATTCAAAATCATAGAGGATAATCCCAAAAAGTTTTTTACTCTGCATTTGTGTGTTGGTGTGTCTAACTGTACCAATGGCCGTGTTGTTTGTTGTGTTGCTAACCCCAGGGCAGCGGGGCAGAGCAGAAAGCAGAGGACAAGGCAGGACAAGGTGTGGAGAGGAAGGGCTCCAGGGAGGACCACCACCATCACCACCACCACAGCCAGCATCAGAGCCAGGAGCAGCCAGACGGGGAGAGGGAGGAGGAGGAGGAGAGGCCCCTGAGGACAGAGTCTTCCAGGAGACCCCAGCACATCCACCACCGCTCCTCCTCCCAGCGGACTGAGCAGCACCACAACAACCACCACCACCATCATCATACTGGTGGCGGTGGTAGCCGGGGCAAGGGCCTCTCCCGGGGGGAGACACAGGACTCAGAGACCCCCGAGAGCCGGGAGAGCAGAGAAAGCAGAGACTCAGCCTACATAGAGCCCCGCACTCACCTCCTGCACCAGGAGGAAGAGGAAGAAGAGTTTGGAGAGGAGGAGTATGAGGAGGAGGGGCTGGGAGAGGAGGGGCACCCTCAGCAGGGGCGCTACGAGGCTCCGCCTCACCCCAGGGACCACAACCACCATCACCACCACCACCATCACCGTGGCGGCACTGGCGAGGAGGCGGACCACGGTACGACAGGACACCACCGCTCCAAGGAGCGCAACGAGCAGGACCACAACGAGCGCAACAAGCCGTGCGGTCACCAGCACCACCAACGACCGGCCCGCGACCACCACCAGTACTATGACCGGGACAGGGACAGGGACAGGGAAGGGGAGGTGGCCCCCAAAAAGAGGGGCGACACAGGGGACTGGGCCAGAGACCCCTATATTCACCAGTGACAGCCCAGCCCCTAGACCCTAGACCTAGACCCCCTCACACACTGAGACAGTGGTACTGTAGGACTCACCCCCCTCTTTCCCAAACCATTCTGTTGTCCCATCTTGCTGCTATACTCTTAAGCCCCTGCATCCCCCGTTTATGTACGCTTCCTTTGTAAAGCCTGCTGCATCCTTAGCAACGGCAGTATTTTGATCATATATAGATATAGATATATAAATGTGTGTATCAATACATAGACGTTGTCGTTTATGTGTGGATATGCATGGATCTTCTCAAATATGCATATTTTAAACCTGTGTTTGATAAAGCATGACACAACAGCAGAATTCTCTTCTGTACTGTGCTCTCTGTGATTAGCGTTTTTAAATTGTATTTCTATATTTTTTTCTTTTTTCTTACTGCCACTTGAATAATTTGTTAATTCAGACTACTGTTAGCAGTGACTGACTGAGAAGTGGGAAACCAGGTAAGGTTAAATGCTAAATATTTGCAATTGTTTTATTTTTGTTAAATTCAAATGTTCCTGTTTTCTTTCTTTTTCCCCCTTTTTCCCCTGCTAATTCTTGGTGTTTGGTCCACTGACATTGGTTCCTCTGGTGTCGATGCTGCCTCTCCATTGGGGCACACCTTAGTCTTGCCTTACAAGACAAAAGAATAGTGACATGACTTACTGTCTTACATTACAGTACTGTTGTTCTATTTATAAAGGGTTCAGAAACATTTTATAACATTGATACACACTCTGTTCAGCACTTTTAGCACAGCATACTGTAGACTGATTCACATTGTTGGTGTCAGGTGTACAACGATTTGATATTTTAGGGTACAGTTATCGGGTCAAACCAATCCACTCACACACTAGGGGACTTTTATCTATGATGATATGTCTTTTTAAGTTGGACCCTTTGCAGTTCCATGCACTTAGTACAGTCCAATTAGCTATGAATGTGCATTATGAGGTATTGTGAGAAATTTGCCAATTGTCCACTTTTTCTTTTGAAAATCAATCACAACCACTGAATGATATCAACTGGATGTTAAAGGTAAGCCTTTCTGCTAAGCTACGGTGCTCAAGAGAAGTCGTAAGCCCCAAGTTATAATCAGAGCCATATATTTAGAGACGTTTTCTCTCTAAAAATATTTATTTTTTAAATATATGGCTCTGGTTATAACCTAGCACAGTTGAGGTTAGGGCCAACTCCTAACTTAGTTCAGGCTGCCCTCTGTAAGGTAAGGGAGTTTAGGGTATGTGCCCCAAATTGCACCCTATTCCCTATATAGTGCACTACTTTTGACCAGGGTGCACTGTGTATGAAATGGCGTGCCATTTGGGATGCACCCCTAGGGTATTCTGTCCCTCTGTTTACATTACCACCAACCAACCAGTCCCCTAGAACAAGTCTTAGTTTATTAATTTTATTTTTGCCTCAAATATTATGATTATAATGTACAATCCATTTATATGCTACTGTAGTAACACTACACATTTTTAAGAGTGTACATTTGTATGTACATATGTATAAATACAAAAAATAAACTTGGCAACAAAGGATTTATGTAGAGGACAAGAAAATCAACTGGTCTTAGATTTATTTGAAATACGTTTCAGGAAATTGTTGTTTCTTACATACCTGTGGTGTCTGTCTGTACTTTGTGTGTCGGCAACTGTGTGTACGTGCGTGCATGTCTGTGTCTAAAAGTCATCGCTTCCTCTGAGAATGACATTCATAGCTTACGTTAGTACTCTGACCAGGAATGGCCCGCCAGGACATGGGAGAGATGAGAAGAGACAGAAGTGAAGAAGACGATTTGGTCTAAGCATAGAGTCCTCTGAAACCATCCTGAAACTCCCAGGTGGAACCAGCTGCCTCCGAGTCGCCATGACGCCATGAACGTCAACAGCAGAGAGAGAAGGAGAGAAAGAAGGGACTGAGAGCAAGAGAGTAGACAGGTTTAAATAAGGCAGAGAGCAGTGTATTACTTCCCACTGTCTCTCCAGAAATGGACTGGCCATAGGGCAGTTAGGGTGAACGCCAGATGAACTGGTCCATATTTAGCCCAGTGGGCTGGTCTAAATTGGGGGTTTTGCACAGAATTATCATTATTTGGCTAATAATGGGGTCCTTGAGGAAAAACATGGCCCATGTGTTAGAAATGCCCAGGCCGATTACTGGTCCCAGTCAGTCTCTGCAGAGAGCAGTGTATTACTTCCCAACATTTCTCTCCTCAGGTCCCCCAGAAAATACACCAACCCGAGTCACTCTTAAAGCTGCATCTCAATTTTAGTGAATGGACAGTCCCTTTATCTTGTTACACTGCAGAGTACCTATACAACAAAAATCAACCACTTATGCTGTTCCTGGGTCAGTGGGGTCTTAGTGGCCTGTCAGTGGAGCCATTTGAATCACTGTTCCAGGGCCATCTAAAACATAGCTGATGTGGCTGCTGGTGAATTCTGATGGTTTGGGGGGGGGGCTGCAGCATGCCGTGTAATTTCCCCCCACCGTTCTGTTGATGGATGCTATTCCTCCTCCCAGGAAGCCAGGGAAAGAGAGGTGAGCTGAGGTCATTGTGAAGGTCTGAGTTTTGACTCCAGCACGGGAAGTATGGGAGAGGGAGTGTGGCCTGTAAATCGAAGCCCATATAGGATATACAGTACCAGTCAAAAGTTTAGACACACCTACACATTCCAGGGTTTTTCTTTATTTTGCCTATTTTCTACATTGTAGGATAATAGTGAAGACATCAAAACTATGAAATAACACATATTGAATCATGTAGTAACCAAAAAAAGTGTTAAAGAAATTAAAATATTATTATTTTAGTTTCTTCAAAGTAACCACACTTTGCCTTGACGGCTTTGTACACTCTTGGCATTCTCTCAACAAGCTTCATGTTGAATGCTTTTCCAACAGTCTTGAAGGAGTTCCCACATATGCTGAGCATTTGTTGGCTGCTTTTCCTTCACTTTGCGGTCCAACTCATCCAAAACCATGTCAATTGGGTTGAAGTCAGGTGCTTGTGTTGGCCAGGTCATCTGATGCAGCACTCCATCACTCTCCTTCTTGGTCAAATAACTCTTACACAGCCTGGAGGTGTGTTTTGGGTCTGACCCAGAGCCCGTGCTGCTAGGTGACCTAAACTGGGACATGCTTAACACCCCGGCCATCCTACAATCTAAGCTTGATGCCCTCAATCTCTCACAAATGATCAATGAACCCACCAGGTACAACCCCAAATCCGTAAACACGGGCACCCTCATAGATATCATCCTAACCAACTTGCCCTCCAAATATTCCTCTGCTGTTTTCAACCAAGAGCTCAGCGATCACTGCCTCATTGCCTGCATCCGTAACAGGTCTGCGGTCAAACAACCACCCCTCATCACTGCCAAATGCTTCCTAAAACACTTCAGCGAGCAGGCCTTTCTAATCGACCTGGCCCAGGTATCCTGGAAGGATATTGACCTCATCTCGTCAGTAGAGGATGCCTGGTCATTCTTTAAAAGTGCCTTCCTCACCATCTTAAATAAGCATGCCCCTTTCAAAAAAAAAATTAACCAGGAACGGATATAGCCCTTGGTTCTCTCCAGACCTTACTGCCCTTGACCAGCACAAAAACATCCTGTGGCGTTCTGCATTAGCATCGAATAGCCCCCGTGATATGCAACATTTCTGGGAAGTTAGGAACCAATATACACAAGCAGTTAGGAAAGCTAAGGCTAGCTTTTTCAAGCAGAAATTTGCATCCTGTAGCACAAACTCAAAAAAGTTCTGGGACACTGTAAAGTCCATGGAGAATAAGAGCACCTCCCAGCTGCCCACTGCACTGAGGCTAGGAAACACTGTCACCACCGATAAATCCACTATAATTGAGAATAAGCATTTTTCTAAGGCTGGCCATGCTGTCCACCTGGCTACCCCTACCCCGGTCAACAGCACTGCACTCCCCACAGCAACTCGCCCAAGCCTCCCCCATTTCTCCTTCACCCAAATCCGGTCAGCTGATGTTCTTAAAGAGCTGCAAAATCTGGACCCCTACAAATCAGCCGGGCTAGACAATCTGGACCCTCTCTCCTATTACTAGCCTGTTCAACCTCTCTTTCTTATTGTCTGAGATTCCCAAAGATTGTAAAGCTGCCGCGGTCATCCCCCTCTTCAAAGGGGGAGACACCCTAGACCCAAACTGCTACAGACCTATATCTATCCTACCCTGCCTTTCTAAGGTCTTCGAAAGCCAAGTTAACAATCAGATTACTGACCATTTCGAATCCCACCGTACATTCTACGCTATGCAATCTGGTTTCAGAGCTGGTCATGGGTGAACCTCAGCCACGCTCATGGTCCTAAACGATATCATAACCACCATCGATAAGAGACATTACTGTGCAGCCGTATTCATCGACCTGGCCAAGGCTTTCGACTCTGTCAATCACCACATTCTTATTGGCAGACTCAACAGCCTTGGTTTCTCAAATGATTGCCTCGCCTGGTTCACCAACTACTTCCTTGATAGAGTTCAGTGTGTCAAATCGGAGGGCCTGTTGTCCGGACCTCTGGCAGTCTCTATGGGGGTGCCACAGGGTTCAATTCTCGGGCCTACTCTTTTCTCTGTATACATCAATGATGTCGCTCTTGCTGCTGGTGATTCTCTGATCCACCTCTTCGCAGACGACACCGTTCTGTATACTTCTGGCCCTTCTTTGGACACTGTGTTAACTAACCTCCAGACGAGCTTCAATGCCATACAACTCTCCTTCCGTGGCCTCCAACTGCTCTTAAATGCAAGTAAAACTAAATGCATGCTCTTCAACCGATCACTGCCCGCACCTACCCGCCCGTCCAGCATCACTACTCTGGACGGTTCTGACTTAGAATATGTGAACAACTACATACGTTCGTAAAACTGACCATCCTACCGATCCTCGACTTCGGCGATTGTCATTTATAAAATAGCCTCCAACACTCTACTCAACAAATTGAATGCAGTCTATCACAGTGCCATCCGTTTTGTCACCAAAGCCCCATATATTACCCACCACTGCGACCTGTACGCTCTCATTGGCTGGCCATCGCTTCATACTCGTCGCCAAACCCACTGGCTCCAGGTCATCTACAAGTCTCTGCTAGGTAAAGCCCCTGCTTATCTCAGCTCACTGGTCACCATAGCAGCACCCACCCGTAGCACGTGCTCCAGCAGGTATATCTCACTGGTCACCCCCAAAGCCAATTCCTCCTTTGGCCGCCTTTCCTTCCAGTTCTCTGCTACCAATGACTGGAACGAAATGCAAAAGTCACTGAAGCTGGAGACTCTTATCTCCCTCACTAGCTTTAAGCACCAGCTGTCAGAGCAGCTCACAGATCACTGCACCTGTACATAGCCCATCTATAAACAGCCCATCCAACTACCTCATCCCCATACTGTATTTATTTATTTATCTTGCTCCTTTGCACCCCAGTATCTCTACTTGCACATTGATCTTCTGCACATCTACCATTCCTGTGTTTAATTGCTATATTGTAATTACTTCACCACCATGGCCTATTTATTGCCGTACCTTACCTCATTTGCACTCAGTGTATATAGACTTTTCTTTTTTTCTACTGTATTATTGACTGTATGTTTGTTATTCCATGTGTAACTCTGTGTTGTTTTATGTGTCGAATTGCTGTGCTTTATCTTGGCCAGGTCAAAGTTGCAAATGAGAACTTGTTCTCTACTAGCCTACCTGGTTAAATAAAGGTGAAATAAAAAATAAAAAGTGTCCTGTTGAAAAACAAATTATAGTCCCACTAAACGCAAACCAGATGGGATGGTGTATTGCTGCAGAATGCTGCAGTAGCCATGCTAGTTAAGTGTGCCTTGAAGTCAAAATAAATCACTGAAAGTGCCACCAGCAAAGCAACCTCACACCATCACACCTCCTCCATGCTTCACGGTGGGAACCACACATGCAGAGATCAACCGTTCACCTACCCTCACAAAGACACGGCGGATAGAACCAAAAATCTCAAATTTGGACTCATCAGACCAAAGGACAGATTTCCACTGGTCTGATGTCCATTGCTCGTGTTTCTTGGTCCAAGCAAGTTTATTTTTCTTATTGGTATCCTTTAGTAGTGGTTTCTTTGCAGCAACTCAAACCATAAAGGCCTGATTCATACAATCTCCTCTGAACAGTTGATGTTGAGATGTGTCTGTTACTTGAACTCTGTGAAGTATTTATTTGGGCTGCAATCTGAGGTGCAGTTAACTCTAATGAACTTATTAGTTCAGCAGAGGTAACTCTGGGTCTTCCTTTCCTGTGGCGGTCCTCATGAGAGCCAGTTTTATCATAGCGCTTGATGGTTTTTGCGAATGCACTTGAAGAAACTTTCAAAGTTCTTGACATTTTCCGGATTGACTGACCTTCATGTCTTAAAGTAATGATGGACTGTCATTTCTCTTTTCTTATTTAAGGTGTTCTTGCCATAATATGGACTTGGTCTTTTACCAAATAGGGTTTCTTCTGTATACCTCCCCTATGTTGTCACAACACAACTGATTGGCTCAAATGCATTAAGAAGGAAAGAAATTCCAGAAATTAACTTTTAACAAAGCGCTCCTGTTAATTGAAATGCATTCCAGGTGACTACCTCATGATGCTGGTTTTGAGAGAATGCCAAGAGTGTGAAAAACTGTCATCAAGGCAAAGGGTGGCTACTTTGAATAATCTCAAATATAAAATATATTTTGATTTGTTTAACACTTTTTTGGTTACTACATGCCCATATGTGTTATTTCATAGTGTTGATGTCTTCACTATTATTCTACAATGTAGAAAATAGTAAAACAAAAATAAGGAAAAACCCTGGAATGAGTAGGTGTGTCTACACTTGTAGATTTATGACATTGACCTTCACCCGCATTGACCTTCATCCATTTGATCAAATCGACTATATAAATAAATGTTTTGATACTGCAAGCAATATGGTAATGTTTATGCACAAATATTTAATGAGAAAGTAGTAAAGAAGAATATGCAAATATACATATTTAGTTTATTTTCAATTTATTTGAGAGAAAAGGGGACAAGTAAAGTAACAAAATGTGTTGAATGTAGAGAGAGCATAAACTGAGGAATAGCTGTGTGATGCCATCTTGTTCCTGGGAAAATAACCATACCGGTTCCTTGTTTTTAAAACACCAACTAAAAGGCAGTAAATTGTTAATACCTCGTGACCTCTTTCAGCACGCTACTTCCTGATCTACGCTCCCAGAGCCAGCAAATCCGCTGTCACCAGGGCAGCTGTGTCGTCACTGTTGTCATGGCGACGAGGCGAACGGCAGCAGAACTGCATTTGCCGATACTCATCCACCCTACGCATTTTCTCCCTTACTCGCCCAGAAATGTTTTTCATCTTGCTCAATCCCTCCCCTCTCTGTTTATACAAGTCATCCCTATATGGGCCAGTGTTTTAGTAGGCAGCCAGGCAGGCACAGAGGTGGATGTTGTAAACCGCACAGGGAGTGTGTGTTCTAAATGCTCTCCTGCCCGAGTACAGTGAGAGGTGTAAACACCATCATTCCTCTCTGCAGGCCCTGTGTGAAGGCATGGAGAACAGCTCGGTTCTAACCAGTTGGGGAGGGTACTGCTAGTCTAGTCCTGTCAGCTCTTCAGGAACTTGGCAATGAAGAAGCCGATAGTGTCCTTGTTGGCTCGGTGTGCGAGGGGGGTTGGGGACTCTGGCTGTTCTGTGGGGCTGTCATCCTCTCCCCTGGCCTCGGCCGCGCTCCAGACCAACTCAGGACTGAACCTCTGGAGGAGACGCAGCTGCTCAAGTGACAGGCCAGCTCCCAGCATGCCCTCAGCTCCGATGTGGGGCTCCTGAGAGAGACAGATACATCAGTTAGTCTTTTTGTGTGTGCGCGTTTGTTACCTGAGGCTGTGTGTGTACATTTGTTACCTGGGGCTGTGTGTGTACACATTTGTTACCTGAGGCTGTGTGTGTACACATTTGTTACCTGAGGCTGTGTGTGTACACGTTTGTTACCTGAGGCTGTGTGTGTGCGTTTACAGGTTTGTTACCTGAGGCTGTGTGTGTGTTTACAGGTTTGTTACCGGAGGCTGTGTGTGTGTGTTTACAGGTTTGTTACCTGAGGCTGTGTGTACATGTGTGTGTGCGCTACCTGAGGCTGTAGTGTGAGGCAGGGGAAGGTGTTAAGGGCCCAGGCCACCTGCTCCTCGTTCTCTGCCAGAGTCACAGTGCAGGTGCTGTACACCAGGACCCCACCTCTCTTCAGGAGCCGTTCCGCCTGCCAATTATACACACACACACTAAGGTCACACTCACAGTAAGCACTCTTTAACATGCCCTCATCACTCAATAGATAGACACTGCATTGTCAAAACGCTGGTGCAGCTATGTACACATACACACATTTACCTTACTGCGGTCTCTCCAGAGCTTAGATATTAAATGGCCTTGAGGAAACTCCAGTGGACACTGATGGAGCGCTTTGTGCCGCTGGGATAAGTGATGCGCTCACTATTGGACCCTAATCTCCCCACAGTAATCCATCTGCCGGCTATACTTAAGCTTTTCATCAGAGTATATCGGAGCCCAGAGCTCTAGACCAATCAAGCTTGGCCACACTGTCCTCTACTGGTCAGCACTGGTCACGGACAGTGTTATGCGAGGTAAGTGTGCTCGAGCGGGCATGCATGCGTCTGTGTGTGTGTGTGTGTATGTGTGTGTGACGCACTGTGTGGAAGAGCTTGCGCTGTAGAGGCTGGTAGGAGCAGATCTCCTTCAGGTTCCAGGTACAGACCATGCTGGGTCTCTGGCCTAGACCGCTACACGGAGCATCCAGCAACACCCGGTCAAAACTCTGTGGAGGGAAGGGTGGACCTGAAAACAGGGTGACATGAAAGTATCCAGGTCTCTGAATTAGTAACCATGTTAGCCAACCAAGTAGAGAGGTGAGAATAACATTGAAATCGTCAGTGGTGTCCATGCCGGCGTTCTAAACGGCACCCGATTACCTATAGTGCACTACTTTTGACACGGCCCTGGTCAAAAGTAGTGCACTACGTAGGGAATTAGGGTGCCATTTGGGATGTGCATCCCATCAGTCACATTCCGTACCCTCAGTGTCCTGGGCCTGGTCAGTGCACACAGCCTTGATGCTATTGAAGCAGTGGGCTTTGATGCAGTCCAGATGCAGCGCTTTGGCGTTCTGACGGATGCGCTCCACCTTGCCTCTGATCTTATCCAGGGCCACTACCTCTCCCTGCAAGGGACAAACCAAGTGAGCAGCAAAGGCAAAAACAACATTCCAGGTAGCAGTGGGGAAAAGAGCCCAACCTTGCACAACAGCTCCACCTTGTGGAGAAGTAGATGTAATGTGCAAATGGAAACTTAGAGACATTTTACTCATAAATTAAAGTTTTGTTTTTCAATTATTTGGGTTGGAGCAATATAGCTGGATCTATACAACTGGCGTAATGGGACGTGACTTCATCTTGACATTAGACCACTTTGTGGTCTCACAAACTTTGACCTGAAAGTGTAATGTCCCTTTAAAGCTGCAATATGTAACTTTTTGGGTGACCCAACCGAATCCACATAGAAATGTGAGTTCTAGATCTGTCATTACCATTGAAAGAAAGTCTAAGAAGCGGTAGATCTGTTCTACGTGCGCTATTTCTATGCATCCCGTTCTTAAGTTTAGTTTTTGTGTCTTTTACTTTCGGTTTTGTACACCAGCCTCAAACAGCTGAAAATACAATAGTTTTGGTTATGGAAAATATATTTCACAGTGGTTTAGATGGTACAATGATTCTCTACACTATACTCGCTTGTTTTATCACATAATCTGAAATTAGGCGAACTATAAGAATTTTAGCAACTAGGAAATTGTGGAGCGATTTCTGCGTATTGCACCTTTAACTTCAAGGTCTGCAAAGCCCATCAGAGCCCCCCCCTCCCCTACACTCTCTCACCTGTCCCCCCATCAGGGCAGCGATATGGCAGGTCTTCCCCCCGGGAGCGGCACACATATCCAGGATGCGCTCTCCAGGACGGGGCCCCAGCACGTGACCCACCACCACCGATGGGAGGTTCTAGAGTCATAGAAAGAGATGGGGAAAACAGAGCTCAGAGTATGAGTGCTAATCTAGGATAAATGTTGCTGCTCAGATCATAATGAATAAGATTTTACAGAGAGGTGGGGACCTAGCACTCTACTCTGAAATGCTTTGTGGATACAGGCCCAGGTCCCCGATGTCCATGTGATCTTATTTGTTGTGATCAAAACGGATTCTAAATCAGCCCTCCTCCTCTGAGATTCTTGATACACGAGATGCCCCTGATTACGACCGTTGATCCAGAGAATCTACTGCCGTCTCAAAAAAAAACTGCTGTTCAAGAGGTACCTGTAGGAATGCCAGGCTGGGCAGTACCCCATCGAAGGAGGGGCTCTGGTACAGGGGCTCTACCATCCGAACACCAACACCCCTATACGGGAAGAGAACAGTGACATTACTGCAAAATATATTAAATCCTGAGCATGTCTTACAGCTTAGCGTATGCTTTTCACTAGGACTAAATCTTTCTGAGCATTGATACTGAGTATCTGCGCATGCTTCATTCAATGAGGCTTGATCTGTATTAAAACTTTACTCCAATAGCAGCCATACCATTACCATGTTATTCCCACTTTATGATGCGCTATAAAGTGCTAGCCAAATAGCAGCCTCATAACAGACTAGCGTAACGCTGCTCGGAGAGAATTTTGTGATAGAGATTCGAGACCTAAGCGTCTCTACCTACTTGACTGGTTCGTCTGAGCAGAAGATGTCGGCGCGGTCCATTTCAGCAACTCCGTTTCCCACAAACACTCTCTTTCCCTTAAAGTCCTTGTTCCCCCGTGTGCACTTCCCCTCCAGGTCCGAGAACACAGACACCGCATCTCCTGTCTTCATGACTGAAACAGACAGAAAATGATCCGGCAACAGGTTTCCGAATCGATACTCTTACTAGTATCACAACATTGATATGTACACCACGTCCCCCGTCTTCATGACTGAGACCAAACACGCCGCTATTATTGTACCTCCAGTCCAGGCTATAATGTTCATTCCCAAAACTATTGTTACACTAGACTTCTAACGCTATCATCTGTTGTGAACGCAACTAGTATCCCTTCAAATTAATGGAAGAAGAACTCAAGGGTCTACCAAATCGTTACGGTCAAAGGTTCCAATGGCATCTAAGGAAGTGAAGAAAAAGGGTGCCTTTTGGCTTGGCTTGTAGTTGGAGTGCACGGAGTTCTCTTACACTTGGGTGTGGCGAGGATCCCTGGGGCGAAGACGTGCGCTCCCCTCAGAACAGCACTGCCACACTGAGCGCCTACTATGACCTCAGAGCTGAGCTGGACCACAGGCCTGAGCGCAAAGTAAAAGGGTGGTAAAACACATTCACATGCCGCTTATTTGCTGTGGTCACGTCCTAAATGGCACCCTATTCCCTATGTGGTGCGCTATTTTTGACCAGAGTCCATAGGGAAAAGGGTGCAATTTGGGATTCAGAATAACTCTTTCTCTGTCACACACACGAGCAGTGAGGTGATGAACAGTGCTAATGATCAGAGGTACCACTTATATGCTATCATCACACACATACATATCAATAGTAGCAAAGGACAAATTCTTGGAAAGATTAAGAGCAGAAGAGAATGTTGCCTTATGTCATTGCTAGCAATTGTTGGTTTATGCGGGGCTTTCTTTGCGTCTTTAAGTTCTGTTGTTGATTTGGTTCCATAGTAGAGTGTCAAACCCAATGTGCATTAGTGTTTTTGCATAGCGAGTTAAGTTAAGAAACCTGTTATTTCTACTGTAATTTCATGAAATCATGTGTAGTTGTGGCCGTGGTGGGAATGATTTTGGAGAGGGTTCGGGATTTTTCTAAGCTCTGGTCCAGGAAGGCTCAGAGTCAGAAAGCTGCATGCAAAAGTCCTGGACAAGAGCTACGATTTTTACATCGATAAAGAGTGTTTCTCCCTCTTACCTTTGTGGAGTGGACTCTTACACTACATGTTCTTGTCGAACATCTCATTCCAAAATCATGGGAATTAATACAGAGTTGGTCCCCCCTTTGCTGCTATAACAGCCTCCACTCTTCTGGGAAGGCTTTCCACTAGATGTTGGAACATTGCTCCAGGGACTTTATTTCATTCAGCCACAAGAGCATTAGTGAGGTCAGACACTGATGTTGGGCGATTATGCCTGGCTCGCAGTCAGCGTTCTAATTCACCCCAAAGGTGTTCGATGGGGTTGAGGTCTTGGCTCTGTGTAGGCCAGTCAAGTTCTTCCACACCGATCCTGACAAAGCATTTCTGTATGAACCTCGCTTTGTGCACGGGGGCATTGTCATGCTGAAACAGGAAAGGGCCTTCCCCAAACTGTTGCCACAAAGTTGGAAGCACAGAATCATCTAGAATGTCATTGTATGCTGTAGCGTTAAGATTACCCTTCACTGGAAATAAGGGCCTAGCCCGAACCATGAAAAACAGCCCCAGACCATTATTCCTCCTCCACCAAACTTTACAGTTGGCACTATGCATTGGGGCAGGTAGCATTCTCCTGGCATCCGCCAAAACCAGATTTGTCTGTCGGACTGCCAGATGGTGAAGCGTGATTCATCATTCCAGAGAACACGTTCCACTGCTCCAGAGTCCAATGGCGGTGAGCATTACACCACTCCAGCCGATGCTTGGCATTGCGCACAGTGATCTCAGGCTTGTGTGTGGCAGCTCGGCCAAGGAAACCCATTTCATGAAGCTCCCGACGAACAGTTCTGGTGCTGACGTTGCTTCCAGAGGCAGTTTGGAACTCGGTGAGTCTTGCAACTGAGGACAGACGATTTTTATGTGCTACACGCTTCAGCACACGGCGGTTCCGTTCTGTGAGCTTGTGTGGCCTACAACTTCGTGGCTGAGCCGTTGTTGCTCCTAGACATTTTCACTTGACAATAACAGCACTTACAGTTGACCGGGGCAACTCTAGCATGGCAGAAATTTGACGAACTGACTTGTTGGAAAGGTAGTATCCTACGACAGTGCCACTTTGAAAGTCACTGAGCTCTTCAGTAAGACCATTCTACTGCCAATATTTGTCTATGGAGATTGCATGGCTCTGTGCTCAATTTTATACACCTGTCAGCAACGGACGTGGCTGAAATAGCGAAATCCACTAATTCAAAGTGGTGTCCACATACATTTGTATATAAAACTGTCATCAAGGCAAAGGGTGGCTACTTTGAAGAATCTCAAATATAAAATATATTTTGATTTGTTGAACAGTTAATACATGATTCCATATGTGTTATATGTGTTATTTCATAGTTTTGATGTCTTCACTATTATTCAAAAACGTAGAAAATAGTCAAAATAAAGAAAAAACCTGGAATGAGTAGGTGTATCCAAACTTTTGACTGGTACTGTATATAGTGTATTTGGCAGACATTTTGCAGACATTCCTGACATACCTAGGCCCGATGACAGGAAGAAGCAGCACATCTGGAATGTGTGGGTGGGGGAGAATGGTAACGGCAATGTCTTCAGACTGAGAGTCACACTTCTGCTGCTGCAAGAACAGAGGTAGCAGGGTTAGAAGAGCTCGCACTGAGGCGTCAACACACAGAAAACAGTGTTGAAAATCATAAATGTATACACACACACAGTCAGACATAAACGCTCTTACACAGCATACCCACCGGGACAAAAAATACCTTTAGCAATAAAAAGAAAAAAGACAATTTAAGTAGTTAAGTTTTCGGGCAACACTGCTCCATAGACATGTCCACTATGGCTGTGTCCTGATTCTCCACCCTTTTCCTAAAGTGTGCATTTGCACCCTGTCATGTATTTAAAAGCATTGGATTGGTGTAAGCATTGGCTGGAGGGAGTTTCCTCATTGTTAAATCCATGACTGCTGATGTAAAAAGGGGTTTATAAATATATTTGATTTATTGATTGATTGATTGATGACGGAGAGTGAGCAACTGTGCAAGTGCACACTTCGGTAGAAGGGAATAAACTGAGGCCAATCTGTCTCTCACACTATTGCCTAGAAGGAGCCTTGATCTTAAGCACATTTCAGTTAACGTACTACAGTGAATCAATCCCACCCCCACAAGCCAGCAACACAGGAAGCAGACTGCCCCCCACCTGTTTGAGTTCCTCCCCAAGCCTGTGTTGGATCTCCTCCAGGGAAGCCAGGTGAGTGCTGGCTCGCACACAGGTCAAGGCAGGCGGGTGGGACAGGCAGGACAGCAGCCTCTGGAACCTCTGCTCCGCCTCTCCTTGACTCACTGCAGCCAGCACCTGCACCCAAACATAGGACAGGGGGTGTCAGGTTCGAGTAGCTGAACATTACTTCTCTATTTCAACAGATCATTTTTGGGTGACACTTGAACTTCAGGGCCCATATTCATGAAGCATGTCAGAGTAGAACTAGGATCAGGGCCTCCCTTTCCATAACATTTGGATTCATTATTATCTAAAAGGCCAAACTGATCCTAGATCAGCAATGCTACTCTGAGAAGCTGGAGAAATACATTCCCAGATACTGTACATAACTAGATTAGATCTGATAATGTGCGAGAAAAAGCTTAGGTGTCATTTAGGAACAATAAAGTTGCATCTAGTAGAAGTCAACCAACGTCTTGTTCGAACAAGAACATAAATGTAGTCACTGTCAAAACAATGAACACAAACACATTAATTAGTGTGTGTGTGCTAGGTGCTTTTAGCAACGTGGGTGTATTTACATACTAAAAAAAAAATATTTAACTAGGCAAATCAGTTAAGAACAAATTCTTATTTACAATGATTGCCTACCCCCCGAAAACAGTCCGTGGGAAGCCAGAAATTAAATACAATTCCATTTCAACTTTCCTGCTGATGGGCAGGACAGTTGATCATTATGAGAGAAAATATCTAAAGGATCATATTATTAAACAGACTTTCCAAACTTAGGTCTGTTATATACCCCACTTCATCTCTGCTTAATTCATGTCAAAATAAACATCCCCCACAAATTATTCCTTTTTTGTCCACATATGGCGCATGTGCAGGACTTTTATTTTGACATGAGGTAAGCAGACAGGAAGTGGGTCTACAACAGACCCTGGCTTGGAAACTCTTTAATAACACAATTCTTTAGATATCCCTATGTGTGTGTGTAGCAGGTAAGGGGACCCCACCTCCTTGTTTATGAAGACATTCCTCAAGTAATCATGAACTTCTGGCTTCAAAGCAATTCTTGGGAAAATTGACATTTCTTCTGGCATTGGTTATGGCAATTTGAAGATGGAAAAAAATACACCTATTTCGACCTGAGATGTAACCTAGGTTATTACATAAAGAGAAATTCAAGTTATTGTTAATTACTGCATCCATTCCCTTGGAATTGTCAGTATCTGACCATTTTAACGGAAGAACTGGGAGCGAAGAGGCTAGTAGTAGTATTGTAGGTGATATGAAGACATCAAACGCATAAGCTTCTTTGCGATTCCATTATCTAGCATGTTGCTTGCATGAAGTATTGATTCAAAGTACGTTTGTGTGCAAATTCTAAGCGATAAGCATTTTACAAGTCTTTTTGAATCAGTTTCCATGCTACTCACATTACATTTTTGGGTGAAGGATCTTCGTATGGCATTTCCTCATACGTCATTAACATGTCTGTATCGTAATGTTGGGAGTTGTAGTTATTTTGTGGAAATCTAATTGGAGTCGTTTTCTCGTTCTTTAGATACTGTACTGCATGTTGTTCTATATCCATGTTGCTATTGACACACACATTTCAGTTCAATGAACATTCTGAGATTTTGTAAATATGTTTTGAGTTTATGTACATTAATCAAACATTAATCAACTCACATGTGATAGTCACTTACAGATTATTATTACTTACTCAATAATAGTATCTATAAAATATGACATCTAAAACTACACCAGACAACAGATTTGGGATGCCTCATTGTTTTTTAATTTTTTTTTGAGGACACCATTTTTCAGCTCTAATTTACTTCACTTAAACTAAGATTAATACTAAGATTACAATCCTAACTACATCCAGGACACTGATGTGAAATGTGTTTTCAATCGTATTACATTTTAAGGGGGGGGGCAAAACTGTTGTTTCTGCTCAGAACTGTCATTGGCATTCCTGTGTCAGCTGATTTAAATAAATACAATTATTTAACCTTTATTTAACTAGGCAAGTCAGTTAAGAACAAATTCTTATTTACAATGACGGCCTACGCCAGCCAAACCCGGACGACACTGGGCCAATTGTCCGCCACCCTATGGGACTCCCAATCATGGCCAGATGTGATACAGCCTGGAATCTAACCAGGGACTGTAGTGACGCCTCTTACACTGAGATGCAGTGCCTTCGACCGCTGCGCCACTCGGGAGACACTGAAAGGCGAAAGTAATATGCTGTAAAGGGGTCGATTGGAATTCACTCCCCTCGAGTACTATCTCTCTTCAAGCCCTTGCAGCAGAGGTCAGACCTGGTCTCAGCGGTGTCTTTCTGAAGGTCTCTTCCTGTTGGAGTTCCCTTCCAGTTCGGCTGTTGTTCTCTTCAAGCTCAGTACTAGAACAGTGGTAGCTGGCTCAGTGCAGTCTAGGGGAACATAAAGTTGTTATTCTATGGAGAGTTTCTGTATCCTCCCTTTGTCAACATCAGCTCAAAGGCGAAGGTAGGATGTTGTACAGGGGTTGAATAAAAACCATATTTTCTCTCATCAGAGTAGCAAAATCTCCAAGCATTATCCCTGTTACAATCTCTCTTCAAGCCCTTGCAGCACAAAAGGAGGGTCAGAACTCAGCGGTGTTTTGAAAGTCCTATCTAGAATTGGAGTGTCCCTTCATGTTCTGCAAAATTGTTCCCTGGAGAGCTGCTTTGAATTTCAGTCCTCATTCCCAGTTGGTTGCACAGATCAAATGTGATATCAGGTGATTTTTGGTGTCCTCTTCTTCCTTCTCCTTTTTTTCCTGCTTTTTCGATGCTGTCCTTGGCTAATCTCATTGGAGGAGGGTTTGGTTTTGAACAGTAAAGATTTTTAAGAACTAATTGTCCAGTTAAGTACCATAAAAGGGGATGTTGTTTTGGTACCAACAGCTACTAATTCCAAATTACCAAAATCTCTCCCCACTCCAATCAAGTTCCCACCCCTACCCTCCTCAATTTGCTTACATTGCTATAGAACCTGCAAAAAAAACGAGAGTAACAAACAACAGCTGTCAGTTAGAGAATGGACAAGATTTTGTAAAAGATCTGATGGGTATGACAAAGTATGCGATATGACATTGCTTGATGACACAGTAATAAATGTATTTCATATCAGTATTTCTTATGGCGTTCGCAACGGACACGGACTTAGGGGCGAGCCCGGTCCGACAGCCAGTCGTGCAGGAGGATCTGCTCCAGAACGGGCCTCTTCAAAGGGTCTTGCTTGAGGCACCAGCGGACCAGGTCTCTGCATTCTATGGAACAATAGGGTTAGACAGAGTCACAAATGTTATCTTGTTACAGTAGAAAAAAGTATACAGAGAGAACACACTTGTTACAAACTTCAGTTTAAACTCTATTAATCAAGTATCCTACCCTAAACCATTTTTTTAATGCAAAATAGTTCAGTTCAATTCTGTGTTTCTACTGTGTCGCCATTGCTTTGGATAGTGTGTAGATAAAGCACTGGTAATTGGACCCATACCAAATGGCACCCTACTCCCTAAACACGCCTACTCTCTTCCCAGCTGCAACTATATACCTTTGGTGATCCCTCTTTTGAAGCGCAGGCGTCCTCGGATGATTTCGGCCTCCTTCCTGAAGGGCAGGTCACCGTTGACCAGGCCAAACAGAAGCACACCCAGGGACCAGATGGTGGCTTTGCGCCCCTGGTACTTGCCATCCAGAACCCACTCAGGGGGGGAGAACTCTGTAGTGCCTGAGAGAGATGGGGGGATGTTACATTCGTTTGCCGAAACTCACAACACCAATGCTATTCAGTCTTCGTCTCTTCTCACCAGCAAAGTCCCTGAAGAGTTTCTCCCTCAGCAGATCCCCGCAGCCGAAGTCGATGAGCTTGACGTTCAGAGTGTCCGTCTGCACCAACAGGTTCTCCACTTTTATGTCGCGGTGGATGACGCCGCGGTCGCGGCAGTGCCGTACCGCCAGAACCACCTGGAGCATGATGACCCTCGCCATGGCCTCGTTGAGCTTCCCACCCATCATCTCACAGTAGTCGTACAGGTCCATGCAGGAGGTGGGACGCTCCAGGACCAGGATGAACTTCTTGGGCTGTTCGAACCAATCCACCAGCTCCAGCACGTGTTCACAGACAGGGGGCCGCGACACGATCTGCATCAGGGCTACCTCCAGGGGCAGCCTGTACGTTGTTCCAGGCTAAAGGGGGAAGGTTGATTAACAACAGTTTCATGCATTGGCAGCTCACAGTGGGCTGTTATATTGGTCTGACTGTACATACAATTATTAGGTAGGCTAGCACTCCGATGTATATCCATCTGACTGTTTTTATGATTGTTGGGTAGACTAGTACACATTTATCAGACTGTACTTACGATTGTGAGGTAGTACTCCGATACACCCTTAGGGATGTACTTAATGGCGACCTGAGTGATGGAGAAGGGAGAAGCACATTGTGAATAATCAACATAATTGTGGTAATGTCTTATGCTGTGGATGGACAGATCTAAAGAGGGAGGAAAGAGAGGGAGGGATGATTACTTCTCTCCCATCTTCCTTTCGCGTTCCCTCATAGACGGACCCACAGCCTCCTTGTCCGAGCAACTTGCCCACGTTATAGAGCGAGGTGAAACTGGCTGCAACACAAATGTCACAGTTAAGGACACGGCCCAGTCCCTCCCCTAACCGCACACTGTTTATCAGGCTATTCAATGTCTAAGAGGCTTCATTGAGGACAATAACCAGATCTAGAAGAGCACAAACAGAGCCATTATCAATAAAACTAATCAGACAGGGGGCTTTATAGTACACTTAACTTACTGTCAGCCCTGTAGGCCTTTAGGTATTTGCATTTTATAACAATTGGCCACAGTTTGTAATTATCTCATTGAAACACTCTGTGGTGTCTGGTCACTCAAAGCTAAGGCAGATTATGACCAATGTGTCTGACCTCTGCGTGGTGGGTTGCGCCGGACTTTGGTCTTGCATTTATCGCAGACTTCTGAACATTTGGAGTCGGTTCTCTCGCTGCTGGTGGATGTGTCTGTTGATGTGGAGGATCCAAGGGAGCTGTATGACCCGGATGCCACGGTGACCTTGATCTTCTTAGCAGTCCTAAGGTCGTCTGAATCTAAATCTTGGAAACTAGTCATCCTTTTCCTCTTTGATCCCATGTTGCATTGGGCTCCCTTGTCCTCCATCTTGGCGGTTGGTAGGCCCTTTCTCCTTGGCATCTTTGAAATTGCCCTGGTCTCCATAGGAGTGGGCCAGTCAGGGTCAGCCTCACTCTCAATCTGCAGTTTCTGGAGAGTGCTCTGTGTCAATTGAGTACAAGGGAGCACCAATGAAAGCCTTTTGGTTATGGCCTGCTGGCTGGACCGTTTTTTGGTTGGGCGTTCGCCCCCGTCCACATTGAACCTGCACTTCCTCTTCATTCTCAGCCCCTTGTTCTGAAACAGTCAGACGGTCCTAACATTTTATTTTGGGATGTTTGTGATAACCTTTATGAGAAAATAGTGTGATTTGCAAGTGCACCAATTAGCCACCTTGCCATTGTAATAGATATATATAAGCTCTGTCCAGAACAGAAAGAAACCCAGAGCCACTAGCCCCCATAACATTGTGTAGGTCTGAAATGATTTGATTGCCTAAGCAATATGGTGAAAATAATTATATCTAGCCTATTCTAGGGCAAAGGTAATACAAACCAATTGAAAGAAAGCTTTGATGATATTTTTCAAATTTTGCAGTCGTTTTTGGGATATGCTGTTGACATCTAAGACACCATTTACACACTTTGTTCACACCATAACCTATTCCGTTGAATTCAGTCCTGGGTTCAAATACTATTTGAAATCTTTCAAATACTTTGCAAAGTAACACTCAGCACCACTCTCTGAGCCATATGGACACACAATAATATAATTCACACATGTTTAATACACACATGAAATAGGACAGATGTAAACACCCACCTATTTATTATTATTACTATGACTGTTTGCTTTAGCTTACATGGAGTGCCAAATTAGGCAGGGTTTGTCATTTTAGGACTGTTCCATTGGCCTGATTTGAAACAGTGTTTCAACCCAGGTCTGGTTGGATTATCATTGAAGTCAATCAAATGTACAACCTACCAGGAGTGTGAATAAAGGAAGTGGTTCCGATGAGGTCGTGGACCCGTTTGATTGATTTGACCATCAAAATGTCTATATATATGTCAAACATGATGATGTCATCTGGCACAGCTTTGGCACACAGTTTATGTCACAATAGCTCACTCTTAACAACACCGCGGCCAGTCCCGGCGACAGTAACCCCCACGCTTGTTGTAAAAAAAGTACTCCTGAATATATAAATAAACATTTTATTCCATTTTTTAATGAAAAATAATTCTGTATATTTTCAACCAATTATTGAGCCCCTGGCGTCAACGTCATCAATTGTAACCTGACACCTAGGCCGTGGGTGGCTTTTGAAAAACACTGCATCGGGGTTTACACGAACAGTCAATTTGAAGAGGCTACAACACACAGGCAGATCTCTGATTAAGGAAAACTTCGTGTATATAAGGTTCTCACAGTGGAGTTGGCTAGCTAGCAGCTGGAAACAAGTCGACTTGAAGTGGTTATTAATGTTAAACCCTTAGCTAGCTAATTTATCTCCGGGCCGTTAGCTCACGTAAACATAATTCCAAAGGCACCATCAGTAAAGAGTGTTGTGTCAACGTATTTTGCCATAACGGATAACGTTAGTAGTGACTCTGTTGATGCTAGTTAACGTTAGCCCATAGACAAATAACTGAGTCTGGTACCTCGGATAGTAAAGAAAGGTAGCTAGTTACCTAATCATTTCTTAACTAGAGTTGTGTTGTGGAGCTAGCGAGTTCATTTACGTGGCTTGTTGTGGAGCTGGTTATTCATTTCAAAACTACTAACGGGGGCTTGTTGTGCCAGCTAACGACGTTAGTTAGCCCTGGATACGTCGACTGTCCACCCTTTGCAGTTTAAACCACTGACGACATGGGTCTTATATTTGCCAAACTGTGGAGTTTCTTTTGCAATCAAGGTGAGTACTTAGCTACCAGCTAACATTTTTAGCTTGCTAGTAGCTAACTAGTACGTTAGCTAGTACACACACAATAATATGGGGCCTTCAGTAACGTTGGTTAGTTAGCTAACGTTTTTGGTTGCCAGGTGTTCTTCGACCCGATGGGTAGCTAACGTTAACGTTGTTCCTTGACAGTGGCTCCATGTAAAACAACACACAGTAGTGGTCTAGTTAGTTAGCTAACTATTTATATATTGTAGCTCAATGTTAGGGAGTTACCGTCGGCAACATAATCTAATGGTGGTAGAGGTTTACAGAATCAGCCAGCTAAGGATACTGTTAGATGTAACGTTAACACTCAAATAGCCGCATGTTTGAGAGGAATAATATGCACTCTGGTCCAATTTCGGACTTGCTGTTTAGGCTACTGTTTCTGTTGACTTTGAGAAATGGACACAAGGGACAACTTTTGAAGGATGTGGAAGTCGGTTTGGAGTTTTATAGGGCTAAATGGATAACAAAGACTTGTTGTAATGGCCCTTTCCTGTCTTTTCAATCATGCAGAGAAAGAACATGTCAATATAATGGAATTGGGCAGAGCCTTTAAAAACATTTTTTTAACTAGGCAAGTCATTTAAGAACAAATGTTTATTTACAATGACGGCCTAGGAACAGTGGGTTAACTGCCTTATTTAGAGGCAGAACGACAGATTTATACCGTGTCAGCTCGGGGATTCGATCTAGCAACCTTTCAGTTACTGGCTGAATGCTCTAACCTCTAGGTTACCTCCCGCCCCTTTAAACCTGGTCCCATATCTGTTTGTGCTCTTTCCAACTCCATTTCTCATTGTCAAGCCAAACATGACAATGAGGGACAAGGAGTTGGCATGATGATAGCACAAAGACTGGCCTCATGCTAGCCTGGTCCCAGATCTGTATACCAATGGAGGTCATCTATAGTAGAACAACTCTCATACTACTGTCCTGCAATGTTGGGCCATAAGGTAATCCTGTGGAATTGTGTATCCCATTGGCCTAATCCCTCAGTGAGACAGAAGAGGACCAGTGAATTGCTAATCCCAGCCTCCAGTGTTTTAGACTAGAGGACTTTACAGGTCAAAAAAGTTATTCTGAAA
Source organism: Salvelinus alpinus (assembly GCF_045679555.1). Lineage (NCBI taxonomy): Eukaryota > Metazoa > Chordata > Actinopteri > Salmoniformes > Salmonidae > Salvelinus > Salvelinus alpinus. The sequence goes on from NC_092095.1 coordinate 34,231,662, forward strand.
TGGATCCATGGCATTCCCACCTGACCCGATATGCATAAATTTAAAAAAATAGACCCGTTCCGAATGGACTCGAGGACAGTTGGACCTGTTACGAAAAGACCTGTGGAAAAAGACCCGTGCTCGTTCAGGTCAGAGAGTAGAAAGAGGTAGCGAGAGGACCCCAAGCTGGGCGCTGCCAGCGAAATCAATAAACGAGCGAGCTTGGCCAAATGATCCATAGTTACTTGTCCTTAAACTGAAAATATATATATTTGTTTCAATGTGTAGCATATTCAAAACTTTATAGCCTATTTGATTAGTTTCTACTTTCTGAAAACAATTGTCCTCCTCACGGTTCAGATGTAGGGGATTTGAGCGCTAAATGCATCAGTATGATATATAATTTTCTTAAGTATAAAGGCATAGGTGTCCATTTTATTTTTTAAATAAGTATAAAGGAAGAGCTATAAGAAATATAAAGTGTCGCTGGTGCGCACTGCTTTGCAGTTGTCCAACTGAATGTATCTTCCGCATTTAACCCAACCCCTTGGTTAAAAGCTCGGGGATTCGATCCTGCAACCGTCCGGTTACTGGCCCAACGCTCTAACCACTAGGCTACCTGGTGCACCATTAGCTAAGCCTAATAGCTAGCCATACCAAACCTTCACAGAAGTTAATTTTGATATTACCCTAATAAAGTTAAGTCAAGTCATTGTTTACAGGGAAAATACAAACAGGTTATTATATTGCAGCATTAAATGAAGTTTTGCATCTTGCCCTCTTTTAGTTTTTTCCTTTTCATGGTTTGAGTGTGAGTAGCCCTAGGCCTTCTGATAATTATATTATATTGCAGAAAACGTAACTCTAAATTTGGCCAAAGAAAATGGTTGAACAGAATGGAACAAAACACTTGTTGCATATTTAAAGAACTGGTTTAAACCTTGAACAGGCCTATATTACAGTAATTACCAACAAAGGTGAGTGCCTACTGTAGGCCTACCCAACAATTGACAGCAATAGGCTAATGCTCTTTTATAACAGGCCTACTTATAACCTAAATACAGAGCACAAAAGACAGAATTTAATTTGGGCAACAAAAAGATACAAAAAGATACATTACATTACATATTTAAAGAACCGGTTTATATTATTAAATAGGCTAATAATACTATACAAAAATAATGATAAAACAAATGATAATGGATACCAAAACAAATGGGTTAGAAAACTGCATCAAACCTGAATAGCGAGTTCCATTTGGCCGTGCCAACGTTCTTCTCATCTTTGTCCACTACAATATTAAAACTTGTCCCCGAGGACATTCCCCTTCCCGGCTTCTTTTTCACTGTTCTTTTTCCTTGAACTTTGTTTTATTTTAATGAAAAAGGCCTCCATCTTCGCAATCAGCAGTAGCCTAGGCCAATGCTCCTTTCTCGCTCTCTCTCAGCAGCAGGCGGACGTGAGGCGAGCAGCCGGAGTCACTTTCAGCTGGACAGAAGCTATACGTTTTTGAGTTGCAGTTGGCTGACACAGATAAAGCTTGTGCGGTTCTTATCTCACGCACATTAAATTTAATGTGGTCCAGATGACAAATCAATTTTAATTGCACAGATCTGTGGCAATTTATATCAGATCCGAGAGACAAGTCAGAATTTACAAGTCGGATCACGGAATTTCGGGGTCTTAGACCTCTACCAGTTTCACTCATTCCAACAGAGTTAATGGTAGTGAGATTACTACTAGGCTAGATGCTTGTGGAATGTGCATTCTGGACCACTTCCATCATGGTGTTAGTCATATTGAAAATGTTTGAATGGAAAAAAATAAAGTTCACACCAGTCCAATGAATGTGTTATTGGATATGGAGATGTTGGGTAGTGTTCTTTGCATGTAACAAAGTCTCAACTCCCTCCTCTGTGAGCTTTTTTGTCCGGGCCCACTCACAGCCACTCCAGGGTAGCTATCCTCTCAGGAAGCAATAGCTGTGGAACATCTGACGACATCATCTGTTGTGTGCCAAAGCCTGTCAAAGTCATCAGCCTTCTGACAGTACTACCTTCCTCCTTGTCGCCCGTGGGCTTCAAAGGTGAAGTCACCAATGGGGGATATTCTAACACAGACGTGCCAACTTTGATTCAGGCTTTGGTCTGCCAACCGCCTCTGTATGACAGTGGAGTGTTAAAGGCCCTAAAGCAACACAGAAGCTGAAGACCCTGTATGGTGATTTTGGGGGGTTGGCTACTTGCGCTTGTGTTAGGCCAGCTAAAGCTAGGAGCTAAGCTAAGAGATAATTTGCTTGAAGAGGTAGGGTAATTAGCTTTGAAAATGGCTCTGGGGTGAAGTTTCCCGTAGGTACAGATCTAGGATCAGCTTCCCCTCCCCTAATCTTAACCATTAGTGTGGCAAGAAGGTAGTGTATCTTGAAGGGAAACTGTAACCTGTGCACACTTTCTTTGTTGCAGAACACAAGGTGATTATTGTCGGGTTGGACAATGCTGGAAAGACCACCATACTGTACCAATTGTGAGTACTTAACCTTTATTTAACTAGGCAAGTCGGTTAAGAACAAATTCTTATTTACAATGACGGCCAAACCCAGAGCTGGACCAATTGTGCTCCGCCCTATGGGACTCCAAATTACATCTAGATGTGATACAGCCTGGATTAGAACCAGGGACTATAGTGACACTTCTTGCACTGAGATGCAGTGCCTTAGACCTCTGCGCCACTCGGGACTACTAAAGTTTCCCCCCCCCCCTTGTCTGCTGTCTCAATGTATCTTTAACTATAACTCAATAGTTTTTCAATGTGTAGGGGAAACTCCTGGCCATCCTAATAATGACTGTTGCTCTCTGAGGTAGATGACTGCAACGTTTTGTAACTTCCTCCTCAGTCTGATGAACGAGGTGGTCCATACCTCACCCACCATAGGGAGTAATGTGGAGGAGATAGTGGTGAAGAACACCCACTTCCTCATGTGGGACATCGGGGGACAGGAGTCTCTCCGCTCCTCCTGGAACACCTATTACTCCAACACAGAGGTGAGTTACACACACACCACCCCAACATACTCTACTCACCCAGTGGCCAGTGCTGTTTTACGTTTTAGTGGTAGCAGACAGATGGTGCGTAAGGTCCAGTGGTATGTGTTGTAAATAGTGGGGCTCCTAATCCCTAATAGATGCTGTCAGAGAGGGGAACAAAAGTATTGCCCAGCTGCCGTGTTTGTTCATAGCACAGACGGACCAAAGGGGCGTCCCCGGGTTCAAAGGTCACGCAGACAGAGGCCTGTCTGAAAGGCACGTTTTGCCTCAGCAGCTTATGGTAAGAGTGAGGGGAAGATGAGGGATGTGGCTCTTCATTGGAGCTCTGTTTTAAAACCCCCAGTAGGACTCGTCAAACCGTATCGCACACTCTTGCCTATTCTGTAACCTGACATCTGCTATGCTCTGTCCACATGCTCACTTCAGCACAAACACTGCATCCACATCTGCTATGCTCTCTGAACGATACACAATGAGTCATTAGCATGCTAGCCACCAGCCCCGGAGCAAGCCCAATTGTGAGGGTCTCCGCTCGGAAATATCCACCCACCGTGTTTCACTGTACCTGTTCTAAATGGCATCTGAAAAGATTAAGTGTCCTATTGCATCTATTGGCTTCTATTGAAGTCATGAGTTTGTTTCACCAGCCATCCGTGCTCTGTCTCTGTGACTTGTGTCTGTTGCTGTACTTGTCTTCCCAGTCGCACGTGGCCAATCTTTCCAAATCCGTCTCGTTTACTCGACGAGTCCGAGCATAGTTTCTTGCTGGTGACGAAACCCAATGGCCGTGTCCAAAATCTGTCTTGCCTTATTTAAACTGCATACTTTGTAATAATGTTACTGTAGTGAACAAATATAAACGCAACATACAACAATTGCTAAGATTTAATGAGTTTATAAGGAAGTCAGTAAATCAAAATAAATTGGGTCCTGTTGTATGGATTTCACATGAATGGGAATAAAGATATGCATCTGTTGGTCACAGATACCTTAAAAGAAAAAGGTAGGGCTGTGACTCAGAAAACCAGTCAGTATCTGGCCACCATTTGCCTCATGCAGCGCGACACATCTCCTTCGCATAGAGTTGATCAGGCTGTTGATTGTGGAATGTTGTCCCAGTCATCTTAAATGGATGTGTGAAGTTGCTGGATGTTGCTTGGAACTGGAACACGCTGTCATACATGTTGACCCAGAGCATCCCAAACATGCTCAATGTGTGACATGTCTGAGTTTACAGGCCATGGAAGAACTGGGACATTTTCAGCTTCCAGGAATTGTGTACAGATCCTTGTGACACGAAGCCGTGCATTATCATGCTGTAACATGGTGATTGAGACAGATGAATGGCACGACAATGCTTATGCTCGTCACGCTTATCACTCTGCATCGATAAAATGCAATTGTGTTCGTTGTCCGTAGCTTATGCCTGACAATAACATAACCCCATTTTTTTGGTAATTTTTATTAGGCTCCCCATTAGCTAACCCCATAACGCTAGCTAATCTTCCTGTGGTCCAAGACCAATTAATGAGACATTAAACAATTACAAATCAAGACTTCAAACATTTAACAAGTAGACAATACCGACAATTTAAAATACCTGACAGGAAACACTTAACATTCAGTTGATGCCTTCTATTTCCTGTCCAGTCATATGGTCTATCCCATTAGATGTTCTTGTGTAGTTGTGTGACACAACTGCACATTTTAGAGAGGCCTTTTATTGTCCCCAGCACAACGGGCACATGTGTAATGATCATGCTGTTTAATCAGCTTCTTGATATGCAAAATCTGTGGGCTCCTAAGTGGCACAGCGGTCTAAGACACTGCATCTCTGTGCAAGAGGTGTTACCACAGTCCCTGGTTCGAATCCAGGCTGTATCACATCCGGCCGTGATTGGGAGTTCCGTAGGGTGACACAATTGGCCCAGTTGTCTGGGTTTGACTGGGGTAGGCCGTCATTGTACATTTTGTTCTTAACTGCCTTGCCAAGTTAAATAAAAAAATCTGGCAGGTGGATTATCTTGGCAAAGGAGAAATGCTCACCATCAGGGATGTTAACCAATTTGTGCTCAATTTCTGGTGTCTTTTATTTCAGCTCATGAAACATGGGACCAACATTTGACCTTTATATTTTTGTTCAGTGTACATACTATTTAGAACGTATTGTTTAGTTAAAAAGTATGCAGTAAGCAACAAATTAACATAAATACTCATCTATACTGAGAATGTGTGATCTAATGCGTGATCGCGCTTGTTCCCTGCCATCTGATTTTTGTAGAGTACCCCTATTTTTATCAGCTGTTGTCAAACACAGGTGGGTGTGAAAAGACTATTCTCTTCCTCAAGGGTGCAACGAATTCTACTAGATGAAAAGCCGAAATGAGTATGACATCCTGGCATTTAAAGCATACATTTTTTTATCTAAGTATCCCATACTATCTATTTTCGCATACCTCAAAAGCCTACTATTTAGAACGCAAGTACGTGTATTCGGAAACATCTAATTTCCCCTTGCAGGGTTAATAAAGTGATTTCAGTTGTCATTTTCTATCTCCTGTAATTCCCAGTTTATCATCTTGGTGGTGGACAGCACAGACCGAGAGAGGCTGGTGATCTCTAAAGAGGAGCTCTACAAGATGTTGGCTCATGAGGTTCGTATATTAACCCGCAGTACTCTGACCTTCATTCACACGCATGCTGGCACAGAAAACTGGGGGAAACCACACAGAACTAGTCTTATCTTATCTCTGTAATTGATATTTTTTTGCTAGCCTAAAAAAAACAAGGAGCTTGTCTCACAAGTCCACATGAATGATTCCTCGTTCCCTCCCTGTCACATTGTTCAGTGGAAGTTTCCGTTGTGCTTGGTTGCGTCCCAAATGGTGCCCTTTTCCCTATATAGAGCCATTAGGTTCTAGTCAAAATGCATGCACTAAAAAGGGAATAGAGTGCCAGTTGGGACGCATGTGTTGTAGTGGAAGTTGCATTGTTCTCTTTGCCCCTTTCTTCCCAGGACCTAAGAAAGGCAGCTTTGTTGATATTTGCCAACAAGCAGGATATGAAGGACTGCATGTCGGCGGCGGAAATCTCCAAATACCTCACCCTCAGCTCCATCAAAGACCACCCCTGGCACATCCAGTCGTGCTGTGCGCTCACAGGAGAAGGGTGAGAGGGGCCTTGGCATCACGCGGACACACACACAACCTTAACACTGTCCCATTCCTTTCTATAGCCTATGTGATTCGCCTCTTAACATTACTTCTTCTGAAACTTCAAAAGGGATCTGCAACTTAGATGGTTTGCCTTTTTTTCTTTTCAGCTTATGCCAGGGCCTGGAGTGGATGACCTCGAGGGCGGGGCTAAGATAGCCCCTTCTCCCTAGTTGGATGTTGAACTGACTGACTACCGTTCTCACCTATCTGGTGGCATCCCAGCCTCTCCCTATTGGCTTCTTAAAAACATAAACCCCCCCCAAAAAATTTGATTTTGAGCTTAAGGCTGCACGGGAAGCAAGTGTTGCGTCTCTCCCCGCTACATCAACTTGACCTTACGTGGGTTGTGTTCATTCGGCACCAAACAGAAGAAAACAAGCCAAAACAGGGAGGGACTTACAGAACTTGTCCAATTAGAAATGCTCCTTTCCATTGTCCTTTGCAAAACGTTTTGCTACGGTGTGCTGTAATGAATACCACACTATTATAAGGTCCTTGTTAACTGGACCCTCTTACTAAACCACATGGACTTTTTGCTACCTGGATGTGGTCAAGCTGATGGTAAACTGCAGTAGAACCACAGCCAGAAAGAACACTTCTCTAAGACTGGAATACTAAGTGTCCACTTGAAGCGATGGACACACCATCACCACTACATATCATGATTATATATCATAATGCCATATTAGGACCTGGATTAACATTTAGGTCTCTTAAATGTTCTGTGCGGACGTGTTTCTTCAATCATGTATTCATTTGTCTGTCTATTTTGATGCCTACTATACCAAACAGTGTCTACCTACTCACTTATGGTAGTCGGGTTAACTTACTTAGGTTAGGGAAAGGAAGGGGTTTTAATCATGGTGAATGGACACCGGGTAGTATCAGTAACACAATGGTATTCTATGTCGGTTACAGTAGTGGAAGTCTGTTACAATACATGTGTTTTGGTTTAGGCTTATGTGTGCAGGATGGCATATTCGAGACTTTTAACTACTTTTTGATGTATTTTTTTATTTCACGGTGAGTTGTCATCGGGGCTTATTGTACATGGTCTCCGTCTGTTTCATAAGCTATAAAGGTGGTGGTTGTTCTGAACTCACAAAAGGACTAGTTGGTACTGTAACCGTGGTTGAAGAAGTGAGTCTGGGGGCACGTCCAAAATGGCACACTATTCCCTATATAGTGCACTACTTTTAACCAGTGTCCAGAGGGTTCTGTTCAAAAGTAGTGCGCTATATAGGGAATAGGGTGCGGTTTGGGATGCATACTGGGTACAAGCCTCGTGATGCTTTGACTGGGAGCCACTGTATTATTATTGGGAATAGTCGTATAGCATTTGACTTCTCAAGCAAATGTCCCTGGGATCTGTTTTCCTTAGCACTCATTCACACCGGAAACAAATGGAGTGCTGAGCGATCTACCAAAATGTTTATTTTGTTTTTTAAACCGCTAATTGACCAATGTTGGTTCAATTATTTGAATTCCATGTAATTTGTCCCTGTGAGCTAAATGCCCACATTTCACAGTTTCTCCACAGATAAATAAGATCAAGCCCGATCTGTGCGATGTTGTATTTTCCAACAGGCCAATATTCAACATAGTTTAGTGCAGAAAACGTGATAATTAACTACAATGACCATTATCCATAATCCTACTTTTCCGGTCTGTTCCCTGACTCTACGGTCTGTTACTCCTGCTATGTTAGGTTAGTGTGGGGCAGACACTTAGACCGAGAAATGCATGATCAAGAGGGATAGAGAGCAGTTGCTTCGTGAGGTATCTCTACCTGAAAATACATGTATCTAAGTGATTGATAGTATGTCTTATTTACTTTGAAGAACTACTAAAATAGTGATTTTTGTCAGACAGCGTAGGCAGCAGCTCTATAGAGATGAGATGATTTGGAATGAAATAGTCATCAAATAAAACAAATGTAATATACACAATGAAATATTTTTAAGTAACAAAGTAAGTGATACGCAGTAAATGGGCAGTCACTACTATAATGGGAATTTTCATCATTGTTTTATGTTACAACATTTAACCCACAGTGCATTTAATGTTAAAATTGTATCAACCGAAAACCGTGATTTTTTTTATTTTTTTTTATCAAACCGAAACCGTACAGACCTCAAATGCACTAATCGCTCGACACTAGTGCCAACCAACCACTACAGTGGTAATATCAGTGTTCAAAGCTCAAGTTTCATAACAGTATTGTACACATGTTGATGCAGCATTTTGATTAGATTATTTTAGCATTTTGTGTATATACATCTCAAGTATATGATGAGATGTCGAACTGAGCAGGTCAGTAATTACACCAACAAATGTAGCTGCATCACCTTATTCTGACAGAAATTACTCCTTTAGAGTTAAAGTAGCTTGAGTGTCAGTCTGTTTGTGCTATGACGCCACCTCTTGTTTGGCTTGACAAGGACAGCAATGGAGTTTGCAAAAGCACTAACAGATCTGGGACCAAGCAAGCGTTAGATATATGGTAGTTTTTGTGCATTTTTGACTGCATTGTGTCGAACGCGCCATCCAGCCCCCATCAGCTTATGTTGCGTACCCTCAAAACGGCTAGCCTGATCCCAGATTGGTTTGGGTTTTAGCCAACTTCTCTAGTTAGAGAAATTGGCTGAAGCACACAGGTCTGGGACCAGGCTACTGACGGGCCTCAAAAGGAGTCAGGGCTAGGGCTTCTCCTGTGTCAAATGTGCCACATGTCAGACAGACAGGCATGTGAATGAATGGGATGTTGATGCTCTCCTTATGTCTGAATGTCTGTCTGCTTGCCCTGACAATATTTTATCCCTTGTTCCCTCTGTATCAAGATTCTCAGTGTCTAGGATCAGCCCCATTCCACAATCTTACTCATTGTGGATTGAAACACTAAATTGATCCTAAAATGGCACTCCTACTCTGAGAAGCTTGCTACATATGGCCTCTCACCACCTGGATTTGTTACTACATTGGCCTGATGGGTGAGTTCATTTTAAATAGCTAACAGATCTATGCACGTGTCATTTTGCAGGTGCATGAGTGTGTGTGGTGAAGTCAAGGAAACAACTTCAGTCTTTTCATTGGGACTAGATTCAGAGTAGCTCAGGGTCCGGTTTCCCCAAAGTATCCTAAGGCTACGTTCATCATTAGGACCTTCGTAGGAGCATTGTTAAATCTCTAAGCTGTTTCCCAAAACCACCGTTTAATAAAGTTGCTCTTAAACACTTATTTAACGACTACATCAGACCACTTGTAGAACAGCTAAGTACGTCATTAGATGCTTTTTTTTTGCCCTTCTGCGTGACTTTAAAAGATAAATACAGTATAGGCTACAGACCTAGTATACTGTATTTGAATATTTAGCTAATTGTAGACTAGCCTTCTGTCTAATATTTGCCAAATCTTGATTTAGTGCGTTATTATAGGGTAAACAGAATAAGCCGCCTCAATATTTGTAGCCATAGACAATAAATAACATATCTCTAGGAGCTGATCCGTCGTCAGTAATTCTAATGTTAAGATTGGAAAGGGAGAACGCTGCTCCGAGAGGGGCAGTATCAACACAGGTCTCAATGCACTTATCGAACGTACTCTGTGTGGTGTTTTGTGAAAAGCATGTTATATCTTTGACTGTTGTAGGAAAGATTGTTAAAAACACTCATAAGCCTAAGTTCCAGTGGGAAACTGGGCCCTGTTACAAAGCGCAGTGGCGTCCACCCTGGTCCGGGAGAGTATCTGAGTCCACTGGTTTTAACTGGCACCCAGTTAGCATTACGTGAAACAGATGGACCCAGGATGCGTCCCAAATGGCTCCATATTCCCTATGTAGTGTACTACTATCAGTAGAGTGCCATTTGTAATTGGGACACATACCCAGTCTCTTCAGAATCATAGTGGCATTCCATTGGTATCTAGTGCTTTATACTCTGTCAGACAGTGGAATGGTCTGACACATACATCAGGATGATAATGACATGTATGATCTGGGTCGCGCATTTCAGTTTTATTTTTAAATAAAATATTGTATTTTGAAATGTAAATCTGGTTTGTTCACTGACTAGGTCCAGAAGGCTGCGATTTGCTTTTCAATGTTTCAGGCATCCACAGCTGGCCGCCAGCAGTCTCATACTGTTTGTACCCTCTCATGGGGGAAGACCTGATGAACATATGTGGACAACATCTGCAGAGACCCTTCTCAGAACAGAGAACCTAGCAGCTGTCATGAGCAAGGCTGCGTTTACACAGGGAGCCCAATTCTGATATTTTTTTCACTAATTGGTATTTTGACCAATCAGATCTTTATTAAAACACTAATTAATGGGGAAAAAGATCAGCATTGGGCTGCCTGTGTATGCCATCATCTGGTGTGTTGCACCGCCATAATAAAGTAAGCATAGCACTGACTGTTATTAAAAACAATGTTTTATCAATGTTATTAGATACAATATATCAACTCAGCAAAAAAAGAACGTCCCTTTTTCAGGACCCTGTCTTTCAAAGATAATTTGTAAAAATCCAAATAACTTCATAGATCTTCATTGTAAAGGGTTTAAACACTTTCCCATGCTTGTTCAATGAACCATAAACAATTAATGAACATGCACCTGTGGAACGGTTGTTAAGACACTAACAGCTTAATTGCCTACCGTCTGTAAGGTCACAGTTATGAAAACCTAGGACACTAAAGAGGCCTTTCTACTGACTCTGAAAAACACCAGAAGAAAGATGCCCAGGGTCCCTGCTCATCTGCGTAAACGTGCCTTAGGCATGCTGCAAGGAGGCATGACTGCAGATGTGGCCAGGTCAATAAATTGCAATGTCCGTACTGTGAGATGCTTAAGACAGCGCTACAGAGAGACAGGACGGACAGCTGATTGCTCTCGCAGTGGCAGACCACGTGTAACAACACCTGCACAGGATCGGTACATCTGAACATCACACCTGCGGGACAGGTACAGGATGGCAACAACAACTGCCCGAGTTACACCAGGAACGCACAATCCCATCAGTGCTCAGACTGTCCGCAATAGGCTGAGAGAGGCTGGACTGAGGGCTTGTAAGGCAGGTCCTCACCAGACATCATGGGCAACAACGTCGCCTATGGGCACAACCCCACCATCGCTGGACCAGACAGGACTGGCAAAAAGTGCTCTTCACTGACGAGTCGCGGTTTTGTCTCACCAGGGGTGATGGTCGGATTCGCGTTTATCGTCGAAGGAATGAGCGTTACACAGAGGCCTGTACTCTTGAGCGGGATCGAGGTGGAGGGTCCATCATGGTCTGGGGCGGTGTGTCACAGCATCATTGGACTGAGCTTGTTGTCATTGCAGGCAATCTCAACGCTGTGTGTTACAGGGAAGACATCCTCCTCCCTTCCTGTAGGCTCATCCTGACATGACCCTCCAGCATGACAATGCCACCAGCCTTACTGTTCGTTCTGTGCGTGATTTCCTGCAAGACAGGAATGTCAGTGTTCTGCCATGGCCAGCGAAGAGCCCGGGTCTCAATCCCATTTAGCACATTTGGGACCTGTAGGATCGGAGGGTGAGGGCTAGGGCCATTCCCCCCCAGAAATGTTCGGGAACTTGTAGGTGCCTTGGTGGAAGAGTGGGGTAACATCTCAAAGCAAGAACTGGCAAATCTGGTGCAGTCCATGAGGAGATGCACTGCAGTACTTAATGCAGCTGGTGGCCACACCAGATACTGACTTTTGATTTTGACCTCCCCCCCTGTTCAGGAATACATTATTCAATTTCTGTTAGTCACATGTCTGTGTGTAACGGATGTGAAATGGCTAGCTAGTTAGCGGGTACGCGCTAATAGCGTTTCAATCGGTTACGTCACTTGCTCTGATACTTGAAGTAGGGTTTCCCCTTGCTGTGCAAGGGCCGGCTTTTGTGGAGCGATGGGTAACGATGCTTCATGGGTGTCAGTTGTTGGTTCGCGGGCGAGGGGACGTACTAAAGTTATACTGTTACATGTGGAACTTATTCAGTTTATTTCTCAGTTGAATTATGTTCATACAAATATTTACACATGTTAAGTTTGCTGAAAATAAACGCAGTTGACAGTGAGGGGAGTTTTTGCTGAGTTTAGGTGAAAAATATACTCTAGCCTGCAATATAACACTGAGGGCCTATTGCAATGAGTGTTGGCCAGCGTACTAACACAAGGTAATTTCACGTTAAACTATCAATAAGTGCTAATAAATAACTCGCACAGCTGATTGCAACCATCATTGGCCACGATTTACTGCTCCTTAAAACCCTTTCCTGCAATCAAATGACCTAGTAGCCAGAAGGGTGGAATGTTGATGTTATTCATAATTAATTAACTTAATGCAGATCCAGTGTTTATGTCAAACGGTTTTGTTATATTTTAACCTTCTGTGAGGTATACAAAATGTAATATTGGGATGCAAACTATATCTGACATGGTACAGGTGCCCGTAACCATGTATGTGAGGTGTATACTTTTGTTTTAAAGTAGATTTGTTTAAGACTACCAAGAAACACTCTGTGACCCTGATTTAGCCCACTGCACATGTGCAGATACAGTGTATGACCGTGAGAGTGAAGTCTTGCATCTTGCTCAGCTCAATATCTCTTGTGCTGTTCGTGCATGTCATTTCGCAGAGTCTACCTTCAAAACAGATGTCGAGGTTATCTTTCAGTCCCGATTGCTGCCAACTTTGTTCAAATATACCCTCTGGTGGGTATTATCATCTGAACAAGTGTATCCTTTATTTTAGTAGACTAAGGGAGATGTCATCCTGTACAATTGAAAAAAGTATTTCCTTGTTTACCACCCAAATCTACTGTGGCAATTTACCCGAGAGCTTGTATGAATGGAAAAGTACTGTTGGTGAAGCCTATTCCTATTTTATTTTTGTAGTCCTTTTAATTACAAGTTGTCTTTAAAAAGTGCAAGTTGGCATTCATTGAGATGACTCATGTACTGGAGGCAGCTCTGCAGGTCATCAGTAGTTAACACAGACACAAAGTCACAATTATGGCTAAACACCGCCTATTTCTTAAAATGTGATTTTAAACGCAACCTTAACCACGCAGCTAACCTTATGCCTAACCTGAAATGAAGACCAAAAAGCTCATTTTTGTAGGTTGTGGCTGTGGAATCTGACTTTGTGACTATTTTAACTAGTGCCGATCAGAGGGCTATCCTATGAAGAAGGTTTGAGAAGTTAGCCAGGTAACTTTGGTCAACTGAGTTCAACACCTTTTAGCCAGGTCAATTTCTATGGTAACAAATCCTTCACAATTCCGGGGCAGGATAACTCACGGCTAACTCCACTTACCCTGGATTAAATGACTGAGCCATGAGTTGAGGACCAATGAAATCTTGCAAAGATTGCATCATCATCCCCTTAATTTGATTTCAACTGATTAAATATGTTATTAATCAAATGTTTTTTTGTGTGTTAAATAGTACACATTTTAATAACATAAATCATTTTAAACTACACGCACAGTAACACTTATGACTTAATACATTTTTTTTTATCGATAGCAGTGAGAAACATGCTTGTGGTTGTGCATTGATAAGCACCCCAAAAAGTCAGCATTAAAAATAAGAAATCAAACAAAGACGGCACTTCTAAAAAAGCTTATTTCACACTATAGCCTGTGAAGATAACGTTTCTTTCATTTTGATTTCGGCAACAATTTCAAGTAGCACTGACTCGCCCATGTACTGGTATTTCAGCGTTGGCTCAATGAAAAGTTTGCGTTCGATTAGCCATGTGCGACATGCACGCGCAGTGTCAAGCCTGCTAGAGTTACTGGCAGGCGGATGAGCAATATTCACCATTGTAGTGCGGATGAAGACTGACATGGAATGTGAAGCTAACAGATGCCGGTTAGCTTTAGAAAAACCCTGAGTAGATCTAGCTTATTTCGTAGGATACCCCTCAGCTCTGCAGAGTGCTCACTAGATGGCACAGAGACATGGCTATACAGTACGTGGATAGCCTAGGCCACAGAGGAAACATGACCTGCATCCTGCTGGACTTCTTATCAAATCTGATTTGAAACCTAACCTTAAGAAAATGTTTGTTTTCATGAATTTTTACAATATAGCCAATTTCTTTTCAGCTGGTCCATCTGGTGGAAGCCGCTTAGTTCTGCCTCCAGGGCAAGTTTTGTGACAATAAATGTCAACCTGCTTATAAAATATGGTAATTTCTTATCAAGATCTGTGTGAAATATCCCTGGACTGTTCATATTGGAAATGTGTAGGCTATTAAATCAACTCAATCGTGATGAGTTAGGCCTATATAATCAATATATTTTCTTTATCCAATGAAAATGTAGTGTAATGAGGTTATTTCAAAGCACACATAGGCTGCTTTTACACAGGCAGCCCAATTTAAATAATATGGATGTGTTTACACAGGAAACCCAATTCTGATATTTTTTTCACTAATTTATCTTTTGAGCAATCAGATCAGCTCTGAAAAAGATCTGATGTGATTGGTCAAAAGGCCAATTAGTGGAAAAAATATCAGAAATGGGTTGCCTGTGTAGACACATCCATATTATTTTGCCATTTAAAATTAAGGTGAAACGGTTAAATGAAAAATAGGCTTACTACTAATTACAGTATATTCTTATTTGTATTTTTAAATTCATCAGGCTATTCGATACTCCTGATAGGTCAATATTTCATTGGAGTAGAGAACATAGACACAGCTGTCTTGTATCATAATCATTTGACTCGGTAACAACTGATCTGTTAATAGTGTTTCAAGAAATCCAGCTGAAATCCAGCTTTGTAATTGAGAAAATGGCTTTGCTCTGTTAACCATAGGTCCCCACCGCCAGACGATTTACAAGAATGGCGTGCATCTCAAATGGTCCCCTATTCCCTAAACAGTGCACTACTTTTAACCAGGGCCCATAGGGTCCAAAGTAGTGCACTATATAGGGAGCCATTTGGGGAAAACCTAATCAGTTGTTCAACTGAAATGTGTCTTCCACATTTAACCCAACCCCTCTGAATCAGAGAGGTGCAGGGGGCTGCTTTCATCAACATCCATGTCTTCAGCACCTGGTGAACTGCCTTGCTCAGGGGTAGAACAACAGATTTTTAACTTTTCATCTCAGGGATATAACCCAGCAACCTTCTGGTTACTGATCCAACACTCTAACCACTAGGCTACCTGCCCCATCAATCGAGTAGAGGCGTGACACTAGAAAGGCCTTAGACTGACACCTGACACACTGCTAGAGCCTTAAGCTATTTCATTTCACACAAGAAGAAAACACCTGTTCTATGTCATCTGCTCGAAACAGCTATTTGATATTAGCCCTTTTTTCCCTTCTCTGTAACCAGGCGAACTAAATAAATGCTATTATTCACACATCCTTTTCCAATGGATATCCTTGGATTTCTGTTGCAAGAGGAGCTCAGATGTCAGTTCATATCCTGCCCAGTATTTGCATCGTACTAATTAGACAAAAGGCTGTACTCCAGGCTCATATTAGCTTATTAAGGAGGTTCATTGGGTTAGATTGTGTCTGTGTCCCAAATGGCACCCGTTTCCCTATTTAGAGCATTACTTTTTCATAGGACTCTGGTCAAAACAAAGGTAGTACACTATATAGGGAATAGGGTGCAATTTGGGATGTAGATCATGTGTCCTCTGTGGTCTAGGCTATCCACGTATCGCCACGTCTCGGGTGACATAAGACTGGTTAGAGATGAATGGATCTTCGCTTCCATTTTCTATGTGACCACCTCTCTGCATCTGATATTTCTACAAGGGCCAATAGAAGTCCAAGTAGTCTGTCTAACTGTCTGTAGTATGTTTACACAGACAGCCCAATTCTGATCTTTTGCCAATAATTGTTATTTTAACCAATCAGATCAGATCTTTTGCCAATAGTTAGTTAAAATATCAGAATTGATCTGTGTAAACATAGCCCAAAGGCCGGCAGATGGGGATATTGAGTCATTTCATCTTACCGAAGGGCATGTATGCAGCTGGCTATACACTCGTATCCCCCGTGGACCGGTTCATACATAAAACATTCTCCATTCAGGCTGCAAAGGTGTCGATTTCCTTCAGGTGCAACACATAGGATTTTCAGAAAATGTCCATAATACATCTGCAGTAATATTATCTAGTGGAAATCACTCTGTAATTTCCCGGTTGTTAAAATTCGACACTGTTCGCTCAATTTCAGTTTTTGTGAGAAAACAAGCACTGAATAGTGTAAGGAATCCCTGTATGATCTAAATTGCTGTGAAATATGTTTTCAATACAAAACAATATCGTTTTTACAGCTGTTTGAAGCTGGTGGAGTAAAACCATAAGTAAAAGGCTCAAGCGTGAGTTGATGTGAAAAGATCTGATGTGATTGGACCAATTAGTGGAAATGATATCAGAATTTGACTGCCTGTCTAAAAGCTGCCATAGATTCTTGATCATGTGTCTGATAAATTGCCTCTTGGTGCATTTTAGATTTGGTGATTTAGCCTTTGAAACTATATATTGTCCACCAGGTAGCGACATTGTATCATCAGTCAGTCTATGGGCCAGAGGTAGGATGTTCTTATTCCTCGTCCTGCTTCTCATCCTGAATCTCCTCATCATCATGTGGGTACAAAATGGATGACATACCAAGCTTCCAACTCTTTAGCCAATCAGCTAAATATTGACCTTGAGGGCTAAAACGATTGTTCCCTGATGAGACTTTCATACACACATCATGTATTTCAGGGTTCCCCAACTGGTGGCCCATTTGTCTAATTTGGGTGGTTTTATATATGTTTTTTGTTGTTGTTGGACAATAAAGACTGTAAAACCACCAGCAAATCAGCTCCAAGTGATTTTAATTTTGGAAATCTGTTCCAAAGTATTCCCACGCATAAGATAGATATGTGATTGTATATCTTTTCAATGCCCAAAAATATCATAAGCAAATGTTTTAGTCAAATATATCTGTTTGTGCTTCTTGCGGTCAATTTGCAATCTACAAATGATTTGCAATTATGTTCCAGGCCCCCTGACCATCCACTCAAGAAAAAAATCGTCCCACGGATGAATCTAGTTGATGATCCCTGATGTATATTGTTAGTTTGTGCATGACTGTGCACTTTTGTCCCTATTAACAGGGTCCATTTAGTTTTATGGATCTTGCTATCTACCATCTTGCATTGAGAGCCTGAGTCTAAGTGAGTAAGGTTTTGTCCCAAATACCACCCTATTTCCTATATAGTTCCATTTGGAATGCACACTCTGAGTGAGGAAGATAGCGTCTTGCAGAGGGAAATGATTTCTCTGATCGATGGGGGGCCACTTAGAGCATTTACAGTATTACAGAACCTGGGGCCAGGGGGGGGCAGGCTTTTAACAGTCAGCCTGGTGAGCCAGGCTTTTAACGGTCAGCCTGGTGGGCAGCTTAACTGGGCCTTACCTCTTGTGTTAAGTAGCACCATTACCGGATGGTGATTGTACTGTGGTCTGTCTGTGCTGCTGGGCATGGGGCTTGGGTGGGGCGGCCAATGTTTCACAATGAGATTCAGACAATCTCTAGTGTTTCCACAGGGGCCATTTATTGCTGATGCTGGTTCATGCAGTGCTATAAGTACATGCAGTGCTATTCTGCGAGACATGAGTAGGAGTAAAGTGCCTCTCCATGCAGTATCTATGTATTACCCAGTGGTTGTGACTCCTTCAGACAGCTGATAATCTGCGTTATCGTGTCCAACTAACTGCAGGCTTTCCAATGACTTACACATTGACACAGACCACCCAATTTTCCTAATTTTCCAATCTGTTTGGGAAATAATCAGCCGCAACCTGTTCAAGGTGCATTGCTGCGTCCCCTTTGAACATCAGAAGAGGAAGAGTTTGATTCCATTCAGACGATTCAGATTTTTTTCAAGCACACTGCTTTTCTACCGCAGGCAGAAATGGCTTTCTTTGGTTCATTAGATGCCATTAATCATGTTTCTGTGCCATCGCCTGCTTTCTGCAGGGGTGTCCAAAAACGTGTTGAAGGAAAGTGAAAAATTGTTTCAAGTCTGTAGATGAAAAAAAAAAAAAAGTCTGGAACCTCAAGATATAAATTCAAACACTGGTACAACAGAGACTTATGATATATTATGGGCTATTAGACTTGTCAGTCATTGCTTCCATTGATGCATTGAATGCAATGTGTCAAAGCAGAGATTGATCGCTCAGCCTCATTTTGGACTAAACTCAGTAAAGCTAGTAGTTAGGGTTTCACTTGTTTTGTGGGGGGATAAAATACCAGAAACAAAGCTAGAACAATAAACAGTCCTCATTAAATATTAACCTCAATAATTTATTATGAAACTGCCACAATTATTCTGGCCTTCCTCCATGCTCATGTAGCATAGCCTGAGTGCCAGTCAGTGCTATCATGCCAACTCCTTGTCACTTATTAACTAGCATTAATGCACGCCTATTATAATTCAGAATAGCGTAAGTCTTATGATCACATTATACAGACAGGTTGTAACGTTATTGCCTATCGACACCGCTGGCAAACGTTACAGTGCTGGCATTTAGCCTGCTAACTTGAATCGCTCGAACTCTCTCGCCCAACTAGGAGAGGTAGGCTACTGAAGTTGAAGCAGCGAATTCTGTGTGTGAATAATGTGAAAATGATGTGTTCTTATTACAAAAGGTAGGCTAACGCACACAAATTATAAAGAGGACCGTTTCCAAATGATCTTTGGGACAACAAAAATAAAATAAAATGTCATCCCAAAGTCATCTGTCTGAACGCCCGCTTCCGCTCGCAGACCGTGCTGCAATTATCTCTGTCAGGACCCGTAGGTCCTGCAGGCTTCCCGCGGGAATGCAGCCATCTAGTGCACAGTCAGTACACAACTGTCACGTTCCTGACCATATTTCCTTTGTTTTAGTCTTTGTTTAGTTGGTCAGGACGTGAGCTGGGTGGGTATATTCCATGTTATGTGTTTTTATTGGTTTAGGGTTGTCAACGAGCCTGATATGGTTCTCAATCAGAGGCAGGTGTTTTACGTTGTCTCTGATTGGGAACCATATTAAGGTAGGCTGTTATCACTGTGTGTTTGTGGGTGATTGTTCCTGTTCGTGCGTTCATGTATTTATGTTCTCATGTGCAGGACTGTAGCGTTGGTGGTTTCGTTTTGTTCATTGTTTTGTAGTTTGTCAAGTGTTCTTCGTGTTCGTCTTCGTTTTATATATTAAAATTATGTATTCTAACCACGCTGCGCTTTGGTCCGATCCTTGCTCCTCCTCAGACGAGGAGGATTACGATGGTCGTTACAACAACACTACGCTCATCATGTCTTAGCAGGATCATGAATGATACAAAGTTCCATCTTGTATTGATGGGTAGACCTACAGTAGCTACAGGACAGCATCTTAAGCGTAAAGCTACAGTCTGGGATCTGGGAATAATGGTCATTTCAATTATTGAACCATTGATTCTATTCTTGGGTAATATAATGTATAAATGTACACCAAGGTAATTCTTAGTCATGCCTCATCTTAGGAGAATCAGATGGTGATGGGTCTCAGCGGGGTCAGGCAGCCAGGGGAGGCCAGGCTGTGACGGAGCTGAGGTGAAGTTTTGCAGATAAAACACTTTATTCTCTCTGTGCGGGCAAACACTGGACAAGCCAGATGCTATTTTAAGGCAGTCTGACAAACCTCAAGTTGATTTCCAAGCTGTATCAAGGGTTGATAGAGGCTTTTCCCGATGACACAAAACATGTCAAACAAAAATGTGAGGAAGATCTGGTAGAAGCTATTGATGATGATGAATGGATACAGATGTGTTTGAATGCCCAGTCATGTTCATATCATCTCAGACATAAATTACCATCCATATAACATACTATATGACGGTGAAACTGAATTTCATGCACTCACACATTGTTATTCCTCTGCTGGAGGTGTAAAACACAAAAGGGGACATACCTGCGTATGTTATGGTCTTGTGAAGGCTGGCTGAATTCTGGCATTGAGTATGTACTTTTATCTCAGCAAGTCTACAGATTATCCCTGTTTTTGTTTGCTTAGAAATGTTGACTCTGGAGACTCTACTGTCCTGTGGGTTGTCACTCTGGTCTTGGTCTAACACACCCGAAAACCAATAATGAATGTTTCACTAAGATCCTAAAGCTGAGTGGGTTTTGTTGGGTTGGGGCGCTGCAGGGTGGTGGACTCCTAGGGACAGGATGGGGCGACCCAGGTATATTATGTGCAAGTAAAAAGAGCTCTACAGTACTATTAGGCCTGTGAGATTAATTATACGGAGAATTTGCGGTTTGTGTGTTAAAGTATATTTGAGGTGTATGTATATTTTTTTTCAAACCTTTCCCTTGGGAATTAAAAACATTTAAGGTGGGAACTAGGAAGAAAATTGTGTTGGGAGAGAGATGAGTTATTGACTAGACTGGTAGGGATCCGTCTGGCTGAATTTTGATATAGAGGACGTCTTAATAAAGACAATCAAAAGTCTTTGTATTTTTTCAAGAGTTGTTAATTTGTTAGGCTATTGGTTAAAGGTGCAACACAATATTTATTATTGAATTACCTTTGATCTAGTTCAGTCTTATTAATCCCTTAAACATATTTAATAATTATCTCTTACCTAGCTTGATGACTGTGGGCATTTTTGCTTACTTTTTGTTCTAAATAGAGATGGCATATTGGATTGTGTAACAATGTAGAAAATCTGCTTTAGATGCCCCAACAAATTGTGGGGGAGAACACCCAGACCCCCTGCCACGGCTGCTGGTTCTGACAACAACAAAGTGTTTAGAGCCAGAGTGAAGCCGACTCGGAGGGTAACAGACACACCCCATCACACTTTGGTTGCAGTCATGGGGGACGGGGCAATTGCTGCAGCCCATTGCGCCTGCATGGCAGAATAAGTATTACATTAGGATAGCAGCATCAAGAATTAAGCTTCAGTGTTAGTAGTCGTATACTACTTGTAATGATCCTAAGGTTTTATCAAGAAAAACATTGTCATAACTGACCAGCTTGCTTGTGCTATCCAAGTTCACAATACCTGGTGCTGCCATCAAGTAGGTTTGTTTACACAATTACCATGATTACATTACATGATTAACGTCATTAAGCACTGAAGTAAATATACTCAAATATACAGTCGTGGCCAATAGTTTTGAGAATGACACAAATATACATTTTCACAAAGTCTGCTGCCTCAGTTTGTATGATGGCAATTTGCTTATACTCCAGAATGTTATGAAGAGTGATCAGATGAATTGCAATTAATTGCATAGTCCCTCTTTGCCATGCAAATGAACTGAATCCCCCCAAAATATTTCCACTGCATTTCAGCCCTGCCACAAAAGGACCAGCTGACATCATGTCAGTGATTCTCTCGTTATCAGTCTCTCGTTAACACAGGTGTGAGTGTTGATGAGGACAAGGCTGGAGATCTCTCTGTCATGCTGATTGAGTTCTAATAACAGACTGGAAGCTTCAAAAGGAGGGTGGTGCTTGGAATCATTGTTCTTCCTCTGTCAACCATGGTTACCTGCAAGGAAACAAGTACCGTCATCATTGCTTTGCACAAAAAGGGCTTTACAGGCAAGGATATTGCTGCCAGTAAGATTGCACCTAAATCAACCTTTTATCAGATCATCAAGAACTTCAAGGAGATCCGTTCAATTGTTGTGATGGCGTCAGGGCACCCAAGAAAGTCCAGCAAGCGCCAGGACAGATGGAGATGCTCGTGATTCAGGTTACTTACTGTGATTTTATCACATGGACTCCACAAGACTGCCTGATCTTCTGTGTCGCCAGAGATAAAGTTTTAATCCAATGATCCATCAACATCCTCGGTGACATCTGGGCGAGGCACATATTCCCCAGACTGACACACCACGATGTACAGGTAAGTGCTACACAGGTATACTTTTACGACATACAAACATTGCTGTATAGAACTACACTGAACAAAAATATAAACGCAACATGTAAAGTGTTGGTCCCATGTTTTATGAGCTGAAATAAAATATTATTTCCCTAAAAAAAATTGCACAAATTTGTTTTCATCACTGTTAGTGAGCATTTCTCCTTTGCCAAGATAATCCATCCACCGGACAGGTGTGGCATATCAAGAGTACTACTGATTAAGCAGCATGATCATTACCTTGTAATTACCATCACCTTGTGTTGAGAACAATAAAAGGCCACTCTAAAATGTGCAGTTTTGTCACACAACACAATGCCACAGATGTCTCAAGTTTTGAGGGAGCGTACAATTGGCATGCCGACTGCAGGAATGTCCACCAGAGTTGTTGCCAGATCATTTACTGTTAGTTGCTTTACCATAAGCCACCTCAAACATCGTTTTAGAGAATTTGGCAGTACGTCCAACCGGCCTCACAACCACAGACCACGTGTATGAGGTCGTGTGGGCGAGCGGTTTGCTGATGTCAACGTTGTGAACAGAGTGGTGGCAGTGGGGTTATGGTACGGGCAGGCATAAGCTACGGACAACAAACACAATTGCATTTTATTAATGGCAATTTGAACGCACAAAAATACTGTGACGAGAACCTGAGGCCCATTTTTTTTGAAGGTATTTGTGATCAACAGATGCATATCTGTATTCCCAATCATGTGAAAGTCATAGATCAGCGCCTAATTTATTCATTTCAATTGACTGGTTTTCTCATATGAACTGCAACTCAGTAAAAATCTATGAAATGGTTGCATATTGCGTTCATATTTTTGCTCAGTATATTTCATTTGAATGATACTAACCGATGTCATAACTTGGAAAAGAACGTGCAAAATGTGTATGTACGTCAAATATGCAAATGAACAAAGTCATGTCTGCACGTTTGTGTTCATAACTTTGTATTTTATTAGGAGGTTGATCACAACCCCAGTGGTGATGGCAATGCAGTGCGGCAGCAGCAAGGCAGGCAGACAGCAATAGTCGTAGGGCAGACAGCAACAGGGCAGGCAGCAGCAGCAGCAGGGCAGGCAGCAGGGCAGACAGCAACAGCAGCAGGGCAGGCAGCAACAGCAGCAGGGCAGGCAGGCAGCAACAGCAGCAGGGCAGGCAGCAACAGCAGCAGGGCAGGCAGCAACAGCAGTAGGGCAGGCAGCAACAGCAGCAGGGCAGGCAGCAACAGCAGCAGGGCAGACAGCAACAGCAGCAGGGCCGGCAGCAACAGCAGCAGGGCAGACAGCAGCAGCAGCAGGGCAGGCAGCAACAGCAGCAGGGCAGACAGCAGTAGGGCAGGCAGCAACAGCAACAGGGCAGACAGCAACAGCAGCAGGGCAGACAGCAGTAGGGCAGGCAGCAACAGCAGCAGGGCAGACAGCCGTAGCGGTAGTGCAGTGAAGTGCAGTTAAACCTCTAAAACAAACATGCTCTTGCCAGTTATAATATTGTTGCAGTGCACTCCTATCTGTGTGCACCAGTAAGATTGTAACATTTGACCGTGACAATCCCTTTTGTTCTTGTTGTTATTATCAACCACACTGCCAGACATGTTGACCGGAGCGGCACAGACATGGACAATTTTGTCGATTGTTGCCTCTTCTTTGTCTTCGCTCTCATCCTTCAGTTTCTTAACCAGGCGCAGGTTAAGTGGCCCATCCAGGATGCGGAACCGCGTCATCAGCACGCCTATCAGTCTCTCTATTGCAAATCATTGGAGCAACACACTCAACGGTCGTACATACTGGTCTTACGACTTTTGTTTTTCTTGTTGAATAGAAGCAGAAGAAGATGAACTGTTATCTATTGGAGTTCAATACTAGGCACAAATGTACAATTCTGAAGCATCATTTAGGCTCTCAACACGTTTGAATTCTCGTCTGTGTGAATCCTCACATTTGACTTCACACTTGAGTGCTCTACTTCTCCCCCCACAAAACTGCTTCCGACTCCAGATGAAGGCAGGGGTTATGAGGTGTGCTCCAATAAGGGCAAAATCATCCTTAAATGTGAAGCCCCTGTCTGCCAAAATTTGAAACAAAGGACATACGAACACAGCACAGATCAATGAGCATGCACTGTAGGTTACATTCTTTCAACCATTTATACAACACATGTTATTGTCTATGGTAGCCATCTCAGGTCACAGAGGGCCTTTGTACACTAGCACTATAGCAACTAGAAATATTAAAAAACTGTACTACATGCCTGATCCCCAGAGTGGTGCTATGAGTGGGATGTAAAGCCTGACTGTCTTACAATGTGGAACATCTGATGCTCTTCCTCCCCAGTGGCTGATGCTGCCAGATGGGTGGCAGGCGATTAAATACTTCACTGTGGCACTGTTCACAAATAGACACAGCACAACTAGCTGCTATAAATATGGGGGTAGTGGAATATCAATGTGTATTTCAATGCATATGTTGTGTTCTATGAACTGCATTGCCTTGTTAAACCACCAGTGTGTTATGATATGCAGTTAACATACCACCATCAGCATTTGTAGTGTGCTTTATGACAATTGAAAGGTCCTCTAAACACATTTTACTTATTGAAAACTAATGAACATTATAGTGTATTTGAGCTAATTTCAATGAGATAATTTTTTTTTGGATCACTTACCGGGAATTCAGTCCTTTTGGATGCTCAATTCTGATGTCAAAGCAGCCAATTATACATGTCAGTCTGGGGAATTTAGTTTGAGCTTCTGTTGATGAGGATCTGATGCACTCCCCGGTCTGGCCAGTGAATTAAAAAAGTACTATTGACATACATCAGATCGATCCATCGGAGAGAACATTTTGTATATTGGGTTTACTCAAATGTAATACTTGACTTAATAGGGCTGTGGAGGGGTTTTTGCCTCAATTTGACTAGGGTGACAAACAGCTGGTCTTCTGTTGATAATTTGCAGTTGAAGCGACCAGTGGACTTTAGAAAAACATGCAAAGCGACAAACACTGACCAATTAAGACCGGTCATTAGTTTGCAATGATTGTCCTTGTTTTTGACACTGCTCGCTGTAACTCTTATCACCACTCTCTTCTGGCCGCATCCCTCTCTTCCCTCAAGGTAAGGATTTCCTCTTCTGGTTTTGCACGCTCAGCTGTGGTCAATGGAACCTCTTCGTGTTGGGGAACTTGTTTGAGTCGGGGAACCGGCTTTCCTGGGGATTCCTTTCTCCCCCTCTGCTTCTCCAGGGACTCCCTTCTTGGGCGTGCTTTCAAGAGGGTGTTTGTGTTTTCTTTTGTTAGCTATTCGTTGTATTTTTGTTTTGACAGAGGTGGGACACTTTCGATGAGGGAGAAGGGAGGGTACATCGTCCAGATGGTCAGGCTCATTTCTCTTCAACCCTACAACAATATAATCGAGTGTAGCTATCAATATACAAAGCTAACTAAGTTAGCTAGCTATGTTTAGAAACAGTTGGCTGGCTAAACAAGTTTCTGGTTGATATTGTGATATGCCTTCACATTGTCATTGTAATGACTAGATATTACCATAGATTTATCAGTCTATTTACTAAGCTGGCATTAGCTACCGTCTCTGTCTTTGCTGACATAGTAGCTACGGTAGCTAGCTAACGTTAGCTGTAGTGAGTGCTGATTGAGTGACAGCTAAACAAACAGTCAGAAATGAAGAAACTTTTGTATGTAAGTCGTAATATAGTTCAATATGCAATAGCTAGGTCATTTGTACTTATTTTTGCCTTTAAATGTTTACTGCAAACATGCACTACATGACCGAAAGTATGGGGACACTTGCTCGCATTCCAAAATCATGGGCATTAATATGGAGTTGGTACCCCCTTTGCTGCTATAACAGCCGCTACTCTTCTGTGGAGACTTTCCACATTATGTTGGAACATTGCGGGAACTTGCTTCCATTCATCCACAAGAGCATTAGTGAGGTCTGCATTGAAGTTGGGCAATTAGGCCTGTCTTGCAGTCGGCGTTCCAATTCATCGCAAAGGTGTTCAATGGAGGTGAGGTCAGGGCTCTGTGCAGGCCAATAAAGTTCTTCCACACCAGTCTCGACAAACCATTTCTGTATGGACCTTGCTTTGTGCATGGGGGAATTGTCATGCTGAAAAAAGAAAAGGGCCTTCCCCAAAGTTGGAAGCAAAGAATCTTCTAGAATGTCATTGTATGCTGAAGCATTAAGATTTCCCTTCCTCTGAAACTAAGGGGCTTAGCCCAAACTATTATTCCTCCTCTACCAAACTTTACCGTTGGCACTATGCATTGGGGCAGGTAGCATTCTCCTGGCATCCGCCAAACCCAGATTTGTCCGTCGGACTGCCAGATGGTGAACCGTTATTCATTACTCCAGAGAACGTGTTTCCACTGCTCCAGAGTCCAATAGCGGAAAGCTTTACACCACTCCAGCCGCCGCTTAGTATTGCTCATGGTGATCTTAGACCTGTGTGCGGCTGCTCGGCCATGGAAACCCATTTCATGCAGCTCCTAACAAACAGTTCTTGTTTTCCATTCATAATACATAAGTGATACAATTTCAATTCAATATGTTTAATGCTGGCCTGAATTACCATGGACAGCAGACAGATGGCAGTATAGCGCAGCTGTTGAACAGAAAGGCCGAAATAGAACGCGACTGCTCAGCTACAGTGACCGACACATATTTGTTTGCTACTAGCTAATTTTGCAGTCTGATCGACACGGAAAGATTTCTTTTAACCTCTTTGGGCTGGGGGGCAGTATTTTCACGTTCGGATGAAAAGCGTGCCCAGAGTAAACTGCCTGCTACTCAGGTCCAGAAGCAAAGATATGCATATTATTAGTAGATTTGGATAGAAAACACTCTGAAGTTTCTAAAACTGTTTGAATTATGTCTGTGACTCTGGGCACCTCTGTGCACCTTTCATCCAAGCTACTCAATACTGCCCCTGCAGCCATAAGAAGTTAAAGGTCTCACTCACATCGGCTGTGGAGAGCGTGATCTCACAGTCGTCCAGAACAGCTGAGGCTCTCATGCATGTTTCAGTGGAGATTCATCGTGGAAGTAGAGAAGTACTCACTTTTGTATGACACTATAAAAAGATGTGGTCTGGAGAGAGTTTGCAATGACCATGCGCATTTCAGGTCAAGTATAACAACCCAATGTTCATCCTGACCTGCTCTGTTGGCCTGGATGGCTATGCTTCTCATTGCATCCCTGTCCCACTCTGCTGTAGCCACATCTCCACATCACAAGGCTTTGTGAGGAAGTTATGGAGGATGCACATTGCAACCACTAGAGTATCAACCTTGCATGGCAGTAGGTTGATTTCCTTGTAGAGGATTCTCCATCTGGCCGCAAGGATCCCTAATGCCTTCTACCTCTGTCGTTCTAGCTCGACAGAGACGATAGTTGAAGATTTCTTTCACGTAGCTGATGTTGTGCCCGGCATATGACATCAGGTCAGGCTTTAATGGGAAGGCAACGTCCCCCACCATTGTGTTTAGTATATTTCCCAAATCTTCACCCCCAGGCGGAAAGGCATCTTGGGGCACCTGCAGGGTTTTTGACACCAAGTGGGGAGTTGGCATAGACTCCGTTGTCGCTGTTTCCAAATCCCCCACCTGAATAGCTGTGAAGCGGTATTTGGCATCCACAAGGGCGAGTAGCACCACAAAGAAGGTTCCTTTAGAATAAAAAAATGTCTCCCTGAATTTGGAGGTTTGGTGATCATAATATGTTTTCCATCATCCGATCCCAAACAATTGGGAAAGCCCCATTTTTCATTAAACTCTTGAGAGGTTTGTCTCCAGGTTTCCTCAGTGGGTTGTGGCAGATGGGTCACCAGCATCCTCCTCTCTATGGCCCCACAGGTCTCCATAATGCACTGCAACACTGTCTGGAATCCAAGACGATAGGTGAAGGCCAGGCGGCAAATACTCTCCAGATGCCAAGTACCTGTAATGACATTTTTTTTTTTTGTTATTGGTTAACAATCAATTCTATTTTACTCTTCACAGATATTGATTTGTGCAAAACCAGATGGAAGTCCCTCCGTGCCACTTTTGTAAAGCACCTACGGAAGGCCCAACCCAACAGTTCTGGGGGAACCAATCAGAAAGAATTGAAATACATGAAAATATTATCATTCTTGCGTCCAGCCAAGAAGGTAAGTAATATACACTACCGTTCAAAAGATTGGGGTCACTTAGAAATGTCTTTGTTTTTGAAAGAAAAACTATTTTTAGGTCCATTAAAATAACATCAAATTGATCAGAAATACAGTGTAGACATTGTTCATGTTGTAAATGCTTGGATTAGCTAACACAACGTGCCATTGGAACACAGGAGGGATGGTTGCTGATAACGGGCCTCTGTACGTCGATGTAGATATTCCATAACAAATCTGCCATTTCCAGCTACAATAGTCATTTACAACATTAACAATGTCTACACTGTATTTCTGATCAATTTGATGTTATTCTAATGGACAAAAATTGGCTTTTCTTTCAAAAACAAGGACATTCCTGAAAACATTTGAATGGTAGTTTTGCAGTATTGCTGGCCTTATTTTCTACCTTCTACTTGGTTCATGTCAGCTGGTATCCCATCTCTGAATTAGTGATTATATAGGCCTATAGATTATGAATCAGTCTCTTATTACTGAGGAATGATGAAAAGCAGCAGTGTTAGAATTTGTGGCCCAGATTTGAGAAATATCATTAATTGAGCCTGAGCTGAGGGCTCTAAAGTTTACTTAAACACATTTAACTTTTCATTTATATGTTGACCTATTTTCAACTCAAGAGGTGTCACACCCTGATCTGTTTCCCCTGTCCTTGTGCGTGTCTCCACCCCCCTCCAGGTGTCGACCATTTTCCCCATTATCTCCTGGTTATTTATACCTGTGTTTTCTGTCTGTCTGTGCCAGTACGTCTTGTTTGCCAAGTCAACCAGCAGTTTTCTCCTAGCTCCTTGTTTACCCCAGTGTCTGTTTTTCTAGTCCTCCTGGTTCTGACCCTTGCCTGTCCTGACTCTGAGCCCGCCTGCCTGACCACTCTGCCTGCCCCTGACTCTGAGCCCGCCTGCCTGACCACTCTGCCTGCCCCTGACCTCGAGCCTGCCTGCCACCCTGTACCGTTTTGGACTCTGACCTGGTTATGAACTCTTGCCTGTCCCAACCTGCATTTTGCCTACCCCTTGGACTATAATAAATATCAGAGCTCAAACCATCTGCCTCCTGTGTCTGCATCTGGGTCTCACCTTGTGCCGTTATAAGAGGCAACCTCAGCCTTGAAAATGCTGATTCGCCTCAGCCACAACCTGTGGAGCCCGATGCCGCTGAGGACGATGTGGTGTTCCCGAGCCATGACCCTGTGCTTCAGATGCCTGAACAGCAGTCAAGACCAACCACTACAGACACGGCTCAAGACTGGCAGGCAAGAAAAAGAAAAGTTCAACCATCAAGATGTGGATGATTTATCAGGAAGCCAATCCCTTCTGCTGCTACCTCGGAGGATGAAGATGAGGCATTTGTAACAAGGGACGTTTGAAAGTGCAACTACTATCACTGATTGAAAACTGGGATGACCAGCATGCAACACCTCTGCCTCCACCACCACAATGGCTCTTTGATGCTCCGCACGGAAGAGGTGGACTGCAGCCTATGATGTACGGCAAGCCCAGGCATCAATACTCCCACTCACCAGGATCTAGGTCTCCAACACGTAACTAGGATGACCAGCAGGCAACACCACGGCCACCACCAAGGCCCGCAAGTACTCCGCACGGAAGAGGTGGACTGCAGCCAATCATGTACGATGAGCCCAGGGATCAATACTCACCAGAATCTAGGTCTCCAACACATAGCTGGGATGACAGCTTCAGTACATTCTCTCAAGAGAGCTGGGACTGAGACTCCCAGTCGCATCGATAATCCCCTCTTAAAAGGCAGATCCCAGCCCCGTGCATACTTAGGCCTATGTTCTGTTTTAGTTTTAAAAAGGGACACGTTTATGCTTGCACTATTTGCACTTCTTTGTTGTTGCAGTTATGTTTGCATTGCACGTTGTATTTAACGTTTTATAGTTTTTTGCTATTCAGTGGATATTGTAATTGGGAGGGATATGCCATTTTTTTTGTTTGCATGTCTTGCTGTGGCTGTTCATCTCACCTACAACAGGTGCACCATGCCTTGCTGTGACTGTTAATGTCACCTTGAATACTTATAAATAAAAGACTAAACAAAGAACAGTGTCTTACCTTGAGTATAATGAAAAGACACTATGGCACCTGGTGATCTTGCTGCTCCCTAAATGTAATGGAACATAGGCCTACATCTGTGGAGCATAATTTTGAATGGGGGGGGTCTACGGGCAACGTCTCGAATTTTCACTCAGGGGTGTCGCCTTCAGTGTTTTATCGTGTTCCATTGAAGTCTTTACCTCTTGTTGCTCTCACTTCAGGGACTGGGACAGATGGCGAAGTCCTCACCCAGTCTGGAGAGGATGCTGTTAAAACGTTAACTGAGGATATCGTCAGGTGCTCTACATTCACCACCATTAGCCTTTTCCAATTAACTATTTAGCAGGAGTCAGTTCGTGTGGTGAGTGACTAGTGTCGAGGTTTGTGATTTATCTGATCTCGTTTCCCAGACACTTCCGCCCAAATGTGCAAAGAGTCTGGTGAACCAACGTGTCAAACTTGGCCTATGTTAGCCAAAGACAGAAATCCGGGAGAAATTCGCATTGGCTTACTCTGCCAACCAATCATCTCCCACAACACCTTCTCCCTAACTCTCCACCGTACGCTGGCAGACCACAAGCACAGAGCCACGTCTCGCAGTCGTGTAGTAAATGTAAGAATTATATGGTCACTCCCACTAAGGCCAACTATGAATTGTTGATGTACCTGGACAAGGTAATGATTCATCAAAGGGCAATAGCCTATGAAATGGACGTCAGTGTGGTGTTAACAGTTAAGCTTCCTCCACTGTCCTTGTCCCCATACCGGGCTCAAACCAGTGATCCACTGCTTCGCTACACATGTGACCGCCCTCCTTGGCAAAGTACCAAAAGGATCCAATTGGATAGCTCCATCGGCGACATTTCACGCTAGCTCTGTGGAATGATCTAACGGTATTTTAACTGCGTTACACTCACCCCTTCTAAACTCACTTCTGCCGACCCGGGTCACAGGCACCAGTGAAACGGGGCTCGAACCAGTGATCCTCTGCTTCGCAAAACAGCTGTAGAAAAATAATCCAATTTGACAGCCCCATCAGCTACATTTCAAACTAGCTGTGGAGTGAGCTTATGGTACGTTCTTAACTCTAACACCTACTTGACTGGGAGGTTAAGGGTCCTGTGAAAAGTATACACATGAGTTAGCTGGGTTATGCAGGGTGTCATGTAAACGTCTTCCCAGTGTGAAATAGTTCCCAATCGTTCTGATTGTGTTGCGATTGTGACGTCATGTTGTACAATTTCTCACAGCGTGAACATTTTCCAAGGTTCAATAATTGCACGTGCGTCTCTTTATGTGGACGGCTGAGCTTGTGCGGATGTCTCTCTCACACCCTCGATTTAGCCAGCATAATTAGCCGTAAGCTGTTCAAGATGCCTTGTTCTCAGAGGTGTGCACTTTTGACTTGTATGTACAGCTAGCCAAAGCATAAACAACTGTTTCACATCTCCACTAGTTACTTTGACATTGTTCACAGATGTTATTTTGATAACTAAATGTATTGAGCTATATATCTGCCATTCCGTGCATCACATGATACACTAGCTAGCACAACTAGCTTATGTCCACAATTACCTAACTAACTTATAACTTTACTGACCATCTCTCACATTACCCGAAGCCAACAGCACCGTGGTAGCCTCTCTGCTA
The DNA here is from genome assembly GCF_045679555.1 of Salvelinus alpinus. NCBI lineage: Eukaryota > Metazoa > Chordata > Actinopteri > Salmoniformes > Salmonidae > Salvelinus > Salvelinus alpinus. Next base: position 34,263,735 of record NC_092095.1, read on the forward strand.
GAGCAATCTTTGAGTGGAGAGTAAATAGCAGCACTGCAAATAAATATAACGCTAATTTGTGGTAAAGCCAGATCAACTATCAACACTACTACCAAAGATTTTTATAACTAATCCATGGTACTGCCATTTCTCTAAAAGCATCTGTTTTTGCTATCATTTATGTCCCTTGAGTGAACTCTACTGCCGTAATATGGAACGGAAGACTCAACTTGCGACTGTGTCTTACAAGTTTGTCTCCGGAATATTACCAAGGAGAAAGCAAGTACTTGATGTAATTTATGGCCATATGCGTAATTAATAGGTTGATAACAGAAATTGACAGGGAAATATTTGATTAAACAGATACTATTTCAGGGTATGAGGGGAAAATACATTACAGGCTATCCAAAAGAAAGCTAAAACCTGCAGACACTAGGCCCTCCATGGAATGAGTTCGACGCACCTGATTTAGGCGAAAAGAAAGAACTAATGTTCAACACTGTGGCTTCCTCAAACCTCCCTGAAGAAGGTGCTGAAATGTTTGTGCTTTCCATTAAATCAGGGGTGTCAAACTCGTTCCATGGAGGGCGTAGTGTCTGCTGGTTTTTGTTTTTTTCCTTTCGACACCCAGGTGGGGAGCTTCTTACTAATTAGTGACCTTAATATCAATCAAGTACAGAGGAGCGAAAACCCGCAGACACCAGGCCCTCCATAGAATGTGCATTAAAATGATTAGAGTATACAGTGTGTGAATGACTTTATTATATACAAAACCGTAGGCTACTTTGAGGTAAGAGTAAGTGCTAACAAAGTAACAAGAAGCAAACCCCTGACTTGCCTAGTTAAATAATGGTGAAAGAAAACAAATGTAATTAAAATAAAGGACAACAAGAAATGTAGGCTCTTTAAGAAAACAAAACAGTTCTGAAATCATATGTGCAACTATAACATATTGATGAGATTAACTTGACACTGGAGACATAAGAACAGTGTGCCGGTGTTACACTATGATGTTGGGATTGCATAAATACAAAATAAAAAGCATTCATGTTAAGTAAATAAAAAATGTGATATTGTAAGATGTGAAAGGTGGGTGTTTTTTTTCCAGAGGGAAGCAAAAACCAGAAGAAAGTATCGAATACATTTTTTCCCGACCTCTTATTACACGACGGTCGAGAAAGCTCCTGGGAAATACACAGAAACAAAAGATTAAAAGTGTGTGCGCGTGCGCTCCTTTTGAACTAAGAGACAGACCCCTGAACATAAGACAATAAGAAATCTAGGCTTTTTATGAAAACAAAGTTATGACATATGTGCAACTATAATACATTGATGAGTTTAATTTGACGAGAGAGACAAGAACGGTGTGCTGGTGTTACAATATGATGGTGGCATTACATTTACGTTAAATAAAAATAAAAAATGGATATTGTGGCAGTAAGATGTGAAGGTGGATGTTTTTCCCCAGAGTGAACCTGACCTCTTTACAAGACGATCGACAAAACTCCTGGAAACGTGTGTGTTTCAGGTCTTGTGATTATAATGTGATAACTGATTATGTAAACTACGTGGAGAAAATATGTGTGAGGATACGACAGTGTGGGCTGAGAACAAATTGAAAGGTAAGATGATGATGATTACGGACCTAACTACAGTTAAAATAAAAGGAATGCAAGTAACTTGGAGGCCGAGAACAAATCGAAAAGTAATTGTAGTGGAGACGCAATAACTGACTGAGGCAATGGGTGTTTCTCAATCTGCATACTACTGTGCTCTAAACTCTCATGCTCCGAGTGCATTCTCCGACGACATTCTCTTGAGTACGTTCGAATCCATAAACATTACATTTGAGAAACACTCACACTCCCACTACTGTATTACCTCATGCTTCACCTCCCCATTCACTGAACCTTCGTCCAACCAGGACAATGGCAACAATAGACGAAACAAGATAGACTGTTTTACTTCAGAACTATCAGCTAGCTATATGTGAATCGTAATAATGTAGCTAACCAGATAGTTTAACAGGCAAAATGACCTAAAACGAATATTATGCAAGATAGATGTCAATTCTTCGTGGGTAGCTAGCTAACAATTCTTTGCGGCTATCTAACAGTAGTACCTAGCCATTTAGCCCTATTGACCTATTATGGGCTTGTGATATACGCTATGTAGGCAGGTAAACATGCCAAAATGAACACAGCATGTATTTATTAACGTATCAAGATAAAATATTGTAGTCAGGCAACATAGGAGATGTGAATAGGCAGTATGTAATTCCGAAGTCGGAGTATATTTTCTATCGCTTCACTGCAAATTTCGCTTTTTTTCTTCTTCTTGGTTGCGTCATATTTCTTTGCATACTTTGTTGAAGCTTGCATCGATGAATGCTTTAAAGTATGTACAAACGGAGTACACATTCGAGAAGTGCCCTCCGTGCTCCATTTCGCATACTTTGATTTAGACTTATTCTTTGACCCTCCAGTGCTCCAATTTGCGTGCTTGGAGAACGGTAGCATGCATTTTGAGAAACACACATTATGTGTGAGGATATAATGAAGTGGGTTGAGAGCAATTCAATTACTGGCCTAACTACACTGTGGATGAGTACAGTTGAACACAATGTACATCTGATGAGGCAGAGATTGTTGGCTAGCTGACCTGTTAGATAAGAATGCACACAGATTGACTGCAAAAAGTACACTTATAGAAGACACAAAAATGTCCAATTACCTCACAGAACATCACTTCAGAGATGAAGTGGAAGTGGGTGTCTGTATCAAATGTCTTGATGAGTCTCTTAACTACAAATCATAATTTATTCAGAAAAGAAAATTACCTCAATGTCTTCCTCAGTGATGAGGGCATCAACTCCGAGATGGAGAGCAAGAGTTCTGGAAAATAGCATGTAATAAAGTTATTTTTTCTGTGATAAATTCTGCATTAACTACAGTATGAGGTGACTCCAATAACATACCGGTCGTATGTCATCTTTGTCAACGCATATTCTGCCAGAGACAGGCATGATATCGACGAAGATGCCACAATTCTGACTCATCAAGTTCTTGTGTCTCCACCACAAGGCCGTGAACCTTGAATCTGTAATACATAAGCAACCATACTACATTGCCTTGAAATAAATATTGATCACCCATATTTCTCAGTCTGAAAATCTTCCCAATCCTGAAAGGTAGGCTATAAAATAGCTCAAGAGAAAGTGCAAGTCTCCAAATCTGCTCTCTTCAAACAGTAGAGAGCAGCCCAGTAATACTGATAGATTCTCACTTGGTCCATTATATTAGGCTATGGTAATTTAACCTATTTCTTAGGTTATTTTTGATATTGCTTATACGATGCAAAATTTGCTGGGACCATGGCTGACAAGTGAGCTTCGTCAAATACACCTTAAATAACATTGCGGGGTTGCCATTGGGTTTGAGACCAGCTCTGTGGAAAAAATCAGTACCGCACAGACCTCTACCTGGAACACACAGGATGAGTATTTAAATAACATGACAAATTACTGAGCAGACAAAGACTGCAAAGTTGTCCTGATCCTGATGCCATTGTGATGGGTACACGGCGGTCCATTCACTCAGATCCCAGACATTCCCGAAGGCATTGATGCAATAAAACAGAATTTTGTTATTCAATATACCACAGGCACGATTTTCCATGTTTTTGGAACTGTAGTATGAAGAGGGTTGAGGAACCTCAGCAGTCCAGATCCTCTAACCCGATGCCTTGGCGGGAGCCTTTTGAGTCGTACACTCTGGCCTGCTTGGACGCCACATCGAATACCTGTCGAATATATTAACCCATCAGAGTCTAATCCCTGTCAAAGCCAGCGATTCTCGGGAGGCTGATTGTGGGGACGCGTTGGCTGCAAGTGTGTGCATAATTAATTTGTCAGGCTATTCGCTGTGCTGGGGACAATAGAAGGTCACTCTAAAATGTGCAGTTTTGTCACACTGCCACAGATGTCTCAGGTTTTGAGGGAGTGTGCAATTGGCATGCTGACTCCAGAGAGGTTGCCAGAGAATGTAATGTTAATTACATTAGGGCCCTGCTGACCCCCAGTCTCGCTGAAGATAATTCTCGGGATGCTGATTGTGGGGACGTGTCCCCTTATATAGGGACACCTGTACTCCCATTGGCTGCAGGTGTGAGCATAATTAATCTATCAGACTATTCGCTGTCTAGGCAGCGGGGTAAACCAATAGGAGCAGAGCTCCCCTATTGTGCGGAGCTCCACTCATAGAACTGGAGTTACAAATTCTGTAACTATCGTTCAAACATGACTGAGTTAAAAAGTGACATTTCAACATCTAAATGACATGAACTTGAGCTAAGCTACAAGAAAAATTACTCAAGTGAAGTTTCTATTGCTAATTCATTAGGTTATCACAATTAATCTCACATACCTCCACCAACAATACAAATGCAATTGACAATCTGCATTTTTTTAAACATTAACTAACAAGGCAGTATGGATGATTAATTAACAGACAACATTAGGAAATCTGATAGCTAGCTAAGTAGGTTAGCACAGGCAGTTACAGCGATTGCTAACTTTGTTGCATGAACGTGAGTGTTGCTAGTAGCTAGAAATCGATATTGGCAATCATTGGCTTATTGGTGAAATTAGCAAATCAGACAATATCTTCTTTAAGTAAAATAAGGTTTTCTCTCTCGCACACACAAATGCTAAGCTTAGGTTCTATTACCGCAACATTCAAATGTACAAAAATGTATCTGAAATCATACACATCAACAACCGTCGTTTTATATAGCTTAATAACAAGATAGATACAAGTGTCTAGCGTATCCGAAGGTTACGAATGTCCTGTCAAAATTGAGTTCAATCGTGGTCTAGTGGTTAGGGCTGCTACCTTCAGCGTGCACGTATAATCCTACCGTGTCGGCGAGTGTTCGATTGCAGCACATGCCCTTCTGGCACAAATAACTCAGTCCCCTGATTGACTTGGATGTAGTTGCACATTTTAAATACACTCAAAAAATGTGGGCTTCAACTTGAGTTCTAAAATCCTCAAATATCCTTGAAGAACCTTTGGGTTCTTGGCAATGAAAAACAGCCCCAAAGGTTATTCAAATAACTTCTTACGAGGTAGGGTTCATCGAGGAATTGCAACTGAAAACGTTCATGCCAAGTTTGAAAGAGACAATAGCTAAAAAGGTAAAAGTTGGGTAGATGTTTGGCTCTGAATATGTATTGAAATAATTCATATAATAATATAAAATACTAATGCATAACAAAGCCAATTATGGTCTTCTGTGAATAGCTTCCATAACATTAGCTGTCAAGTTAGCTAGCTACTGTAGTTCAGAAGAATGAACGTAAACATTAGAAAGCCGGTTTTGACCGTTGTATGAGCTAGCTAGCTAAAGTTATGTCCAACTAGGCAGAACTAGGATTGTATTACTTACTGAACGATATTCTGCCCCATATATTGTATATCGTTTCCATAAAGCCAGCATGGCTTTACACTCAGTAATATACATTTCCAATCTAGAGCAGTTCTCACTTTTGTGAGAATGAACTAGCTATGAGATGTCATGACAAACGTATATATAAAAAGGCGAGTAAGCTCTATTTCACAAATAAAAAGGTGATTAAACTATGGATAGCAAAACCTATCCATAAAAATCAACATCCTGCCAGGCAGGATGGAATCGACATTGGAATGGAATCGACATTTGCCCAGCACTTTAGCTATCGATGTGACGTTTGGCTATTTTATATACACTACATGACCAAAAGTATGTGGATACCTGCTGGTCGAATATCTCATTCCAAACTCAAGGCCATTAATATGGAGTTGGTCCCCCCCTTTGCTGCTATAACAGCCTCCACTGTTCTGGGAACGCTTTCCACTAGATGTTGAAACATTGCTGCAGGGACTTGCTCGTCTTCAGCCACAAGAGCATTAGTGAGGTCGGGCACTGATGTTGTGCGATTAGGCCTGGCTAGCTGTCGGCGTTCAAATTCATCCCAAATATCATCGATCGGTTTAAAGTCAGGGCTCTGTGCAGCCCCGTCAAGTTCTTCCACACCGATCTCAACAAACCATTTCTGTATGTACCTCGCTTTGTGCACGGGGGCATTGTCATGCTGAAACATAAAGGGGCCTTCCCCAAACTGTTGCCACAAAGTTGGAAGCACAGAATCATCTAGAATGTCATTGTATGCTGTAGCGTTAAGATTACCCTTCGCTGGAAATAAGGGCCTAGCCCGAACCATGAAAAACAGTCCCAGACCATTATTCCTCCTTCACCAAACCTTACAGTTGGCACTATGCATTTTTGGCAACTGACTTGTTGGAAAGATTGCATCCTATGACGGTGCCACATTGAAAGTCACTGAGCTCTTCAGTAAGTCCATTCTACTGACAATGTTTGTCTATGGAGATTGCATGGCAGTGTGCTCGATTTTGTACACCTGTAAGCAACGGTTTAGGCTGAAATAGCCAAATCCACTCATTTGAAGGGGTGTCCACATACTTTTGTATATATAGTGTATGTACTGTAGTTTGGGTGAACATGTGGTTCAGTTTGGCATGTAAGCCCACTGGGTAGAGTTGTATGATATATGAAGCCTTTTTATGGTGTTCTGTGTCGCTGAACGGAGAGACATAAAAATGACGAACGGTCCTCAGTACTCTGTCCTGGTAATCAAGTCGATGCCTGCGTTGATTGATGACCGGTCTCCCGACAGGTTTTACAGGAGCAGAATAGCGTCTTTTACACACTCCTTGAGATCTAGCTAAACCCAAATGGCACCCTATTCCCTTTATAGTCCGCTACTTTTTACCAGCACCAAGGCAATAAACTATGAAGGTTACAGGTTGCCAATTGGGATGCAGACTATGTCTTGATACTATGACTTAATTATTCTTGTACAAGCTCACAGATTCAGGGAGCATGGAACTTAAATGTGAACCCTCCTGAACTACAACTGATCCGCTAGTCTACAGAAAGAAAATACCATGAGAAATTCTTTAAAACAATCAAGGCAAAGCCCTCCAAGTCACTGAACTAGTTGGCTCTTTACTAGATTTTGGATCATAATTTTTGGATTATATGCGAGATCAGTTCTCAGCCACTTCCTCAAAATATTATAATTTCCCTAAAATAGTAAGAATTCATCTAAGAAAAGAATCAAGAAATCTGTAATTTATTTAATGTTTTTTTGCCAAGGAGGTTTTAGTCACGCAATTTTAGATATAGCTAAGGTTTTTGGTCAAATGACAAAATGTACATAGAACCAGTCAGTGCACTGCATACAGTCTATCTAGTCGGGAAAGTCTGGCTGTGAAAACAATGTATAACAAACCCTGGATTGTTAATGCTATGTACTGGCCAATGAGAGGCTTTGAAGCCACCAGTCGGCCATATTGACACTCCCCAGTATGGGCAGTCCTCCATAAGAATGTGTGACGATGTGCGCTGAGAGTCGGGAAGCAAGTTCAGGGAGTGAGTGTTTTAATAAATAAACACAACATAATACAACATTTTTAAAAAGAACAACGCACAGACATGACACAGAAACAGAAACAATAACGCCTGGGGAAGGAACCAAAGGGAGTGACATATATAGGGAAGGTAATCAGGGAAGTGATGGAGTCCAGGTGAGTCTGATGATGGTGACAGGTGTGCGCCATAACGAGCAGCCTGGTGACCTAGAGGCCGGAGAGGGAGCACACATGACCGAATGAATGGAATTCAGCAGTATTTCAATTAAAAGGACCAAAACAATATTGAGTGGGAACAGTAACATTAGTACTCTCAACAACAACACATTTTTATTTTTATTTTTAGCTCACATAATACAATTTATAAATTAAAAATTAAGATTTAAAAAAATTAAGGCAGTTATACAATTTTAAAAACATTACAATACCTTCATTACAGAATTCACAACATACTAAGTGTGTGCCCTCAGGCCCATACTCCACTACCACATATCTACAACGCACAATCCATGTGTACGTGTGTGTATTGTGCGTATGTTATCATGTGTTTGTGTCTGTGCCTATGTTTGTGTTTGTGTTACTTCACATTCCCCGTTGTTCCATAAGGTGTATTTTTACCTGCTTTTTAAATCTGATTCTACTGCTTGCATCAGTTATCTGATGTGGAATAGAGTTCCATGTAGTCATGACTCTATGTAGTGCTGTGTTTTTCCCATAGTCTGTTCTGGACTTTGGGAGTGTGAAGAGACCTTTGGTGGCATGTCTTGTGGGGTATGCATAGGTGTCCGAGCTGTGTGCTAGTAATTTAAACAGACAGCTCGATACCTTCAGCTTGTCAACACCGCTTAAAAAAACAAGTAATGAGGAAGTTAATCTCTCTTCCACTTTGAGCCATGAGAGATTGACATGCATGTCATTAATGTTAGCTTTCCGTGTCCTTTAAGGGCCAGCCGTGCTGCCCTGTTCTGAGCCAACTGCAATTTTCCCAAGTCCCTCTTTGTGGCACCTGACTACACGACTGAACAGTAGTCCAGATGCGACAAAACCCGGGCCTGTAGGACCTGCCTTGTTGATGGTGTTGTTAAGAAGGCAGAGCAGCTCTTTATTATGGACATACTTCTCCCCATCTTAGCTACTGTATTATCAATATGTTTTAACCATTACAGTATTCAATCCAGGGTTACTCCAAGCAGTTTAGTCACCTCAACTTGCTCAATTTCCACATTATTCATTACGAGATGTGGTTGAGGTTTAAGTGAATGATTTGTCCCAAATACAATGCTTTTAGTTTTGGAAATATTTAGGACTAACCTATTCCTTGCTACCCATTCAGAAACTAACTGCAGCTCTTTGTTAAGTGTTTCAGTCATTTCAGTTGCTGTAGTAGCTGACGTGTGTAGTGTTGAGTCATCAATTTCTCTCAGCCAATCATCAGTCATGTGTGTAAGTGCCGTGCTCGTTGAGTGTTCTTCCCTACATGCGTGCTGAAAGTCTGTTTTCTGTGAAATAACATTGTATCTGGTCAAACACATCTTTCCCCCAGAAGTTTACTAAGGGTTGGTAACAGAATGATTGGTCGGCTATTTGAGCCAGTAAAGGGGGCTTTACTATTCTTGGGTAGCGGAATGACTTTAGCTTCCCTCTAGGCCTGAGGGCACACACTTTCTAGTAGGCTTAATTTGAAGATGTGGCAAATAGGAGTGGCAATATTTTCTGCTATTATCCTCAGTAATTTTCCATCCAGATTGTCAGACCCCTGTGGCTTGTCATTGTTGATAGACAATACTTTTTTCACCTCTTCCACACTGACTTTACGGAATTCAAAAGTACAAATTTTGTCTTTCATAATTTGGTCCGATATACTTGGATGTGTAGTGTCAGCGTTTATTTCTGGCAGTTCATCCCTAAGTTTGTTTATCTTGCCAATTAAAATGTAATTAAAGTACTGGGCAATATCAGTGAGTTTTGTGATAAATGAGCCATCAATGATTCAATGAATGATGGAGCAGAGTTGGCTTTTTTTCCCCAAAATCTCATGTAAGGTGCCCCAAAGCTTTTTACTATCATTCTTTATATAATTTATCTTTGTTTCATAGTATAGTTTATTTTTATTTAGCTTAGTCACATTATTTCTTAATTTGCAGTATGTTTTCCAGTCAGTTGAGTTGACAGATTATTTGCCATACCTTTTGCCTAATCCCTCTCAACCATACAATTTTTCAATTCCTCACCAATCCAAGGGGATTTAACAGTTTTTACAGTCATTTTCTTAATGGGTGCGTGCTTATTAGTAACTGGAATAAGTAGTTTCATAAATGTGTCAAGTGCAGCGTCTGGTTGCTCCTCATTACACACCACAGACCAGCAAATATTCTTTACATCATCAACATATGAATCACTACAAAACGTATTGTACGACCTCTTATACACTATATTAGGACCAGCCTTTGGAACTTTGGTTTTCCTAGATACAGTATGGCTATTATATTGTGATCACTACATCCTATGGATTTGAATACTGATTTAAAGCAAATTTCTGCAGCATTAGTAAAGATGTGATCAATACATGTTGATGATTTCATTCCTGTGCTGTTTGTAACTACCCTGGTAGGTTGACTGACAACCTGAACCTGGTTGCAAGTCATTGGCGAGTGTGCATCCGTCTGGCAGTGTTTCATAGGGAATCATGTTACAAAACAGGTCTTGGGGGGGGGGGGGGGGACAAGATGCTTTCGAATGGGTTTTGGAATATTGACAAGTTGCAGGTAGAATACAAGTGCATTCTGATCATCTCAATTCTCATTTTGCCCCAAAAAGTGGTAAGGGCTTAGGGCCAAGAGTTATATTATCCATAATATTGGTGACATGTTGTCTTAAGTAAACAAGTCTGAGGCACTGCTTTTTGGGCAGGTCTGTCTCACTCTGGAGGTTCTGGCTGCTATGATTTCATAGAGAATGTGCAGCTTCAGAAAGTATTCACATCCCTCGACTTTTCCCATATTTTGAGTTGTCACAGCCTCAAATTCATTACAATGGATTAAGTAGAGATTTCTTTTGTCACTGGCCTACACACACAAAAAAAACATTTTGTCAAAGTGGACATCACAAATTTATTAAAAATAAAAAGCTTGAATGTCGAGTCAGTAAGTATTCAACTCCTTTGTTATGGCAAGCCTAAATCAATTCAGCTGTACAAATGTAACAAGTCACATAAGTTGCGATAATGGTGTTTAACATGCTTTTTGAATGACTACCTCATCTCTGTTACGCCACACATACAATTACCTCTGTAAGGTCCCTCAGTCGATGAGTGAATTTCAAACACAAATTCAACCATAAAGACCAGGGAGGTCAGGGCACCTATTGGTAGATGTTTTTTTGTTTTTTTTAAAGCAGACATTGAATATCCCTTTGAGCATGTTATTAATTACACTTTGGATGGTGTATCAATACATCCAGTCTCTACAAAAATAAAGGCGTCCTTCCTAAATCAGTTGCCGGAAAGGAAGGAAAATGCTCATGGATTTCAACATGATGCAAATGGTGGCTTCAAAACAGTTAAGGGATGTGATAATTGAAAACTGAGAATGGATCAACAACATTGTAGTTACTCCACAATACTAACATAATTGACAGAGTGAAAGAAGGAAGCCTGTACAGAATAATACACTTTCCAAAATATGCATCCTGTTTGCAACATGGCACTAAAGTAATACTGTTGATTACCTTTAACTAGCTATGACAATCGATTTCTATTGCTAGTACTGGGATTATGATTAATTGTTTAGCTAGCTAGCTAGCTAGCTACATGCTTAAACAAAATACTCCTCTTTGCCAGATGATTACATGACCCATCAAGTTAGCCAGGTGTGTCTGGCGGTGATTAGGGCCATCTATTGTATAACAATGCTAAAATATTTGTATCACGAATTAGTCTTTCAGCGTCAGTAGAACACACCTGACTCTCCTCTACCAGTCATACAAGGAGAATGGTCAAATGCCTCCCATCAAAATGAGAGCTGGCCCAAGCAAGCACAGGTTACATCTGAAGCATAAGGACTTGCAGCGAGTTGTGAACTTCATCAACAACTATGCAATAGTTTTACGAGGATGCCACCCTTGACACAAACACTTTGGTGGAAAGCGTCTCTACAAGGAATCGATGACAACACTTGGTATGTAAAGCATAAACAACATACATTTTGATTATTTCATTTACTTCCAACATAAATTGCCAAAACTTTTATTGATTTCACATTATTTGTGTGTTTTTCAGAGGTATGTGTAGTCTAGCTGTCTCCCTTCAGGAATCTGTGGAGAGAATTGCTGCCCCACATCTTGAGCACTAAGCAGAGGACAGACCTGTGCTTACAGTGCGGGAAGAACAACTATCATGTCTTCAGATCTGCCAATCTGCCAGAAGCTGTTAAATTAGCCATGCTGAAGAAGCAAGAGCAGCATCTCCTGCTTGTTCAGAGTGAGCACTCTGTCTACCAGAAGATGGTTGCTGACTGCAAGACCACCTGTCAAGACCTGCAGTTGTCTCTGAATGTGTTTGTTTTTTATGACCGTGGTTTTCTTTCTGCTTGCATTTTTTATTTATATTGATATGTGTATTTTCTGTCATTTCTGTAATTCAGGGCTCATCTGTAAAAGAGACCGTGGTCGCAGTAAGACTCCCTGATAAAATAAAGGTAAAAAAAAAAATATATACATATACACACGATGCATTTGTAAAGTATTCAGACCCCTTGACTTTTTACACATTTTGTTACGTTACAGACTTGCTCTAAAATGAACTAAAAAAAAGAATTATCCTCTCCTCAATCTACACACAATACCCCATAATCAGGCCAAAGAGTTCAATCTTGGTTTCATCAGACCAGAGAATCTTGTTTTTCATGGTCTGAGAGTCCTTTAGGTTCCTTTTGGCAAACTCCAAGCAGGCTGTCATGCGCCTATTACTGAGGAGTGGCTCCCGTCTGGCCACTCTACCATAACGGCCTGATTGGTGGAGTGCTGCAGAGAATCAATCGCTCCTTCCTCAACTTCTGGATTTTTCTCCTTGCTATTGTGCTGTTTGTTGCTACTTGGCTATCTGCCAAACTTTTGGGTTTTTATCCTTGCTCAACTTTTTTCATTCAACTTTTTCCCCCGGACGCTTTATCTGGACATGGTTCTACAGGACCTCCACCAGCCGAAAAAGCTAGGTAGTAGCATTAATACTGTGCCGTCTAATTGCAGTCGCTGTACTCATAATATACAGGAGAACTATCGCCTTATGATGAGGATAGCCGTGTTGCAAGCACAGCTTCAGATGCAATCGCTAGGCAAGGGCAATTTAAGTGTAGGAGAGGATGAAACAGCATCTTGTGCCACCAGTAAGTACAGATAGTAGTATAAATCGCCCCTCACAGTCCCCTCAGCTGGACAATTTTCTCAATGTTTCTGGAAAGAAATGCTGTAGGAATGCTCAACCGGTGTCGCTCATTCGGCTGACAGAAACTTTCAACCGGTTCTCCCCATTAAGCAACGAGTCGGAGTCAGAGGCCGAGCCTTCTCAGGTCTCTCCTCCACCCAAATCAAATCAAATTTTATTTGTCACACACACATGGTTAGCAGATGTCAATGCGAGTGTAGCGAAGTGCTTGTGCTTCTAGTTCCGACAATGCAGTAATAACCAACAAGTATCTAACCTAACAATTCCACAACTACTACCTTATACACACAAGTGTAAAGGGATAAAGAATATGTACATAAAGATATATGAATGAGTGATGGTACAGAACGGCATAGACAAGATGCAGTAGATGGTATAGAGTACAGTATATACACTGCTCAAAAAAATAAAGGGAACACTAAAATACCACATCCTAGATCTGAATGAATGAAATTTTTTCTTTACATAGTTGAATGTGCTGACAACAAAATCACACAAAAATGATCAATGGAAATCAAATTTATCAACCCATGGAGGTCTGGATTTGGAGTCACACTCAAAATTAAAGTGGAAAACCACACTACAGGCTGATCCAACTTTGATGTAATGTCCTTAAAACAAGTCAAAATGAGGCTCAGTAGTGTGTGTGGCCTCCACGTGCCTGTATGACCTCCCTACAACGCCTGGGCATGCTCCTGATGAGGTGGCGGATGGTCTCCTGAGGGATCTCCTCCCAGACCTGGACTAAAGCACCCGCCAACTCCTGGACAGTCTGTGGTGCAACGTGGCGTTGGTGGATGGAGCGAGACATGATGTCCCAGATGTGCTCAATTGGATTCAGGTCTGGGGAACGGGCGGGCCAGTCCATAGCATCAATGCCTTCCTCTTGCAGGAACTGCTGACACACTCCAGCCACATGAGGTCTAGCATTGTCTTGCATTAGGAGGAACCCAGGGCCAACCGCACCAGCATATGGTCTCACAAGGGGTCTGAGGATCTCATCTCGGTACCTAATGGCAGTCAGGCTACCTCTGGCGAGCACATGGAGGGCTGTGCGGCCCCCCAAAGAAATGCCACCCCACACCATGACTGACCCACCGCCAAACCGGTCATGCTGGAGGATGTTGCAGGCAGCAGAATGTTCTCCACGGCGTCTCCAGACTCTGTCACGTCTGTCACATGTGCTCAGTGTGAACCTGCTTTCATCTGTGAAGAGCACAGGGCGCCAGTGGCGAATTTGCCAATCTTGGTGTTCTCTGGCAAATGCCAAACGTCCTGCACGGTGTTGGGCTGTAAGCACAACCCCCACCTGTGGACGTCGGGCCCTCATACCACCCTCATGGAGTCTGTTTCTGACCGTTTGAGCAGACACATGCACATTTGTGGCATGCTGGAGGTCATTTTGCAGGGCTCTGGCAGTGCTCCTCCTTGCACAAAGGCGGAGGTAGCGGTCCTGCTGCTGGGTTGTTGCCCTCCTACGGCTTCCTCCACGTCTCCTGATGTACTGGCCTGTCTCCTGGTAGCGCCTCCATGCTCTGGACACTACGCTGACAGACACAGCAAACCTTCTTGCCACAGCTCGCATTGATGTGCCATCCTGGATGAGCTGCACTACCTGAGCCACTTGTGTGGGTTGTAGACTCCGTCTCATGCTACCACTAGAGTGAAAGCACCGCCAGCATTCAAAAGTGACCAAAACATCAGCCAGGAAGCATAGGAACTGAGAAGTGGTCTGTGGTCACCACCTGCAGAACCACTCCTTTATTGGGGGTGTCTTGCTAATTGCCTATAATTTCCACCTGTTGTCTATTCCATTTGCACAACAGCATGTGAAATTTATTGTCAATCAGTGATGCTTCCTAAGTGGACAGTTTGATTTCACAGAAGTGTGATTGACTTGGAGTTACATTGTGTTGTTTAAGTGTTCCCTTTATTTTTTTGAGCAGTGTACATATGAGATGAGTAATGTAGGGTATATAAACATAAAGTGGCATAGTTTAAAGTGGCTAGTGATACATGTATTACATAAAGATGGCAAGATGCAGTAGATGATATAGAGTACAGTATATACATATACATATGAGATGAGTAATGTAGGGTATGTAAACATTATATTAAGTGGCATTGTTTAAAGTGGCTAGTGATACATTTTTACATAATTTCCATCAATTCCTATTATTAAAGTGGCTGGAGTTGAGTCAGTATTTTGGCAGCGGCCACTAAATGTTAGTGGTGGCTGTTTAACAGTCTGATGGCCTTGAGAAGCTGTTTTTCAGTCTCTCTGTCCCTGCTTTGATGCACCTGTACTGACCTCGCCTTCTGGATGATAGCGGGGTGAACAGGCAGTGGCTCGGGTGGTTGTTGTCCTTGATGATCTTTATGGCCTTCCTGTGACATCGGGTGGTGTAGGTGTCCTGGAGGGCAGGTAGTTTGCCCCCGGTGATGCGTTGTGCAGACCTCACTACCCTCTGGAGAGCCTTACGGTTGTGGGCGGAGCAGTTGCCGTACCAGGCGGTGATACAGCCCGACAGGATGCTCTCGATTGTGCATCTGTAGAAGTTTGTGAGTGCTTTTGGTGACAAGCCGAATTTCTTCAGCCTCCTGAGGTTGAAGAGGCGCTGCTGCGCCTTCTTCACAACGCTGTCTGTGTGGGTGGACCAATTCAGTTTGTCCGTGATGTGTACACCGAGGAACTTAAAACTTTCCACCTTCTCCTGTCCCGTCTACTGTCCCGTCGATGTGGATAGGGGGGTGCTCCCTCTGCTGTTTCCTGAAGTCCACAATCATCTCCTTTGTTTTGTTGATGTTGAGTGTGAGGTTATTTTCCTGACACCACACTCTGAGGGCCCTCACCTCTTCCCTGTAGGCTGTCTCGTCGTTGTTGGTAATCAAGCCTACCACTGTAGTGTCGTCCGCAAACTTGATGATTGAGTTGGAGGCGTGCATGGCCACGCAGTCGTGGGTGAACAGGGAGTACAGGAGAGGGCTCAGAACGCACCCTTGTGGGGCCCCAGTGTTGAGGATCAGCGGGGTGGAGATGTTGTTACCTACCCTCACCACCTGGGGGCGGCCCGTCAGGAAGTCCAGGACCCAGTTGCACAGGGCGGGGTCGAGATCCAGGGTCTCGAGCTTGATGACGAGTTTGGAGGGTACTATGGTGTTAAATGCTGAGCTGTAGTCGATGAACAGCATTCTCACATAGGTATTCCTCTTGTCCAGATGGGTTAGGGCAGTGTGGTTGCGATTGCGTCGTCTGTGGACCTATTGGGTCGGTAAGCAAATTGGAGTGGGTCTAGGGTGTCAGGTAGGGTGGAGGTGATATGGTCCTTGACTAGTCTCTCAAAGCACTTCATGATGACGGAAGTGAGTGCTACGGGGCGGTAGTCGTTTAGCTCAGTTACCTTAGCTTTCTTGGGAACAGGAACAATGGTGGCCCATGAAGCATGTGGGGACAGCAGACTGGGATAAGGATTGATTGACTATGTCCTTAAACACACCAGCCAGCTGGTCTGCGCATGCTCTGAGGACGCGGCTGGGAATGCCGTCTGGGCCTGCAGCCTTGCGAGGGTTAACACGTTTAAATGTTTTACTCACCTCGGCTGCAGTGAAGGAGAGCCCGCAGGTTTTGGTAGCGGGCCGTGTCAGTGGCACTGTATTGTCCTCAAAGCGAGCAAAAAAGTTATTTAGTCTGTCTGGGAGCAAGACATCCTGGTCCGCGACTGGGCTGGTTTTCTTTTTGTAATCCGTGATTGACTGTAGACCCTGCCACATACCTCTTGTGTCTGAGCTGTTGAATTGCGACTCTACTTTGTCTCTATACTGGCACTTAGCTTGTTTGATTGCCTTGCGGAGGGAATAGCTACACTGATGTGCACGTCTATGGAGCCTGACCAGGAGGCTGCTCCATCTGCCCCTTCTGCGGCGCCATTGTTATGGGTCGGGTTCTGGGATCGACCCAAAACTGCCAGTTTAGTGGAGTCTGCCAGTAGCACAGTCAGTGTCAGCTCAGCTATCCCCATTGAGACTGTCTGTGCCTTGATCTAGGTTGAGCAAAACAAAACATGGCGGTGTTCGCCTTAGTGATCTCACTGTAATAAAGACCTCCTCCATTCCTGTCATTATTGAAAGAGATTGTGATATCTCACATTTCAAAATAGGGTTACTTAATGTTAGATCCCTCACTTTCAAGGCAGTCATAGTCAATGAACTAATCTGATCATAATCTTGATGTGATTGGCCTGACTGAAATATGGCTCAAACCTGATGAATTTACCATTAAATGAGGCCTCTCCTCCTGGTTACACTAGTGACCATATCCCCTGCGCATCCCGCAAAGGCGGAGGTGATACTAACATTTATGACAGCAAATTTAAATTTTTCAAAAAATGTGTTTCTTGTTTTGTTTTATGTTGCATATATTTATTAAAACTCTCACACTTGCTTCCCGATTCTCAGCGCACATCGTTACACCTTCCTGAAGACAAATAATGTATATGAAATGCTTCAGTCTGGTTTTAGACCCCATCATAGCTCTGAGACTGCACTCGTGAAGGTGGTAAAAAACATTTTAATGGCGTCCGACCAAGTCTCTGCATCTGTCCTCTTGCTCTTAGACCTTAGCGTTGCTTTTGATACAATCGAATGCCACATTCTTTTGGAGAGATTAGAAACCTTAATTGGTCTACATGGACAAGTTCTCGCCTGGTTTAGATCTTATCTGTCGAAAAGATATCTGTTCGTCTCTGTGGATGGTTTGTTCTCTGACAAATCAATTGTACGTTTTGGCATTCCTCAAGGTTCTGTTTTAGGACCACTATTGTTTTTACTATATATTCTACCTCTTGGTGATGTCATTTGGAAACACAATGTCAACTTTCACTGCTATGCGGACGACACATTTCTATGAAACATGTTGAAGCCCCAAAATGTCCTACCCTGGAAGCCTGTGTTTCAGACCATTTTTTAAAACTTTTAAACCCAGACAAAACAGAGATGCTAGTTCTAGGTCCCAAGAAACAAAGAGATCTGCTGTTGGATCTGACAATTAATCTCGATGGTTGTACAGTTGTCTGAAATAAAACTGTGAAGGTCCTCAGCGTTACTCTGGATCCTGATCTCTCCTATGACGAACATATCAATAATATTTCAAGAGCAGCCTTTTTCCATCTTCGTAAAAGCTAATCCAAAGCTAGTCACTTCAAGATTAGACTATTGCAATGTTCTACTCTCCGGCTACCTAGATAAGGCACTAAATAAACTTCAGCTAGTGCTAAATACGACTGCTAGGATCTTGACTAGAACCAAAAAAATTTATACACTGGCTTCCTGTTAAGGCTGGGGCTGATTTCAAGGTTTTACTGCTAACCTACAAATCACTACATGGACTTGCTCCTGCCGATTTGGTCCTACCATACATACCTACACATACGCCATGGTCACAAGACGCAGGCCTCCTTGTTGTTCCTAGAATTTCTAAGCAAACAGCTGGAGGCTCAATTTTTATGGAATGTTCTGCCGATCCATGTGAGAAGACTCATCTCTTCGGTAGGTCCTATGCTTGGTGTGTAGTCTGGCCCAGGGGTGCGAAAGTGAACGGCAAGGCACTGGAATTGCTTGCTGGGATTCTCTGCCTCTGACCCTATTACGGGGTCACTGGCTTGCGCTCGCTCTCCCATTCTTCCTGTCTTTGGGCTCGTGCGGTGGGGGAAATCTTCTTGGGCTATACTCGGCCTTGTCTCAGGGTAGTAAGTTAGTGGTCAGTTGTTATCCCTTTAGTGGTATGGGGGCTGGCTTTGGAAAAGTGGGTGGAGTTATATCCTGCCTGGTTGGTCCTGTCTGGGGGATGGGGCCACTTTGGATGGGGCCACTGTCCCCCAACCCCCCCTGTCTCAGGCTCCAGTATTTATGCTGTAATAGTCTATGTGCTGGGGGTTAGGGTCACTGTCATATCTGGTGTAATTCTCCTGTCTTATCTGGTGTCCAGTGTGATCTTAGCTATGCTCCCTCTAATTCTCCCATCTCCACCTGGCCTGACAACTCCTGGCTGACCCAGTCCACCTGGTCGTGCTGCTGATGGTCAAGCTGCTTATCCAGTTTCTGCTGTTCTGCCTGTGGGTATGGAAGCCTGACCTCTTCGCCGGTCATGCTACTTTGTCTCGGACCTGCTGTCTCTCTGTCTCTTTAGGTTCTCTAGGTTTCTTCCTCGGTTCCAGCTTTTCTAGGGAGTTTTTCCTTGCCACCGTGCTTCTACATCTGCATTGCTTCCTCTCTGGGGTTTTAGGCTTAGTTTCTGTATAAGCACTTTGTGACAACTGATGTTGTAAAAAGGGCTTTATAAATACATTTGATTGATTGAAGTGTTTCCAATGACATCATCTGTGCGCTTCGTGGGATTTTAACCAATAATGAGTAGGAGTTGCCTACTAATTGTCTAATAATTGGTTGATGATGTCATTGGAAACACTTATCTTCCTCTGTCTTTACTACAAAAGATAGAAATGCATCATTTTCACATATGTTGATGTTGGGGTGGTGCTGAAGATAAGGAAGTTGAAAAATGTGGACATTTTAACACTTTAACCTCAAAGTCAATTTGTTTGAAATTGCATTTGTTTTTAGCTGTATAGATGATGTGTTTTGGATGTTTTCAGTGTATTTTGCATTGTGTACTAAATACATTTAAAAAATGACTGATTAACTCTGCTAATTTTAACATGTTAAAAAGGTTAAATAAGGAGACAGAGCGCTAGTTTCTCTGTTATTTTCTTCCAACAGTCACTGACCAACATATGAATGAGAGGCGTGTGCCTGCAGTAGTAATACTCCGGAAGGATGGCTCAGAAATAAGTAATAATACTTTTTAAAACACTTTAATTATAATACTCAGGTAGGCTAAGTTACCTTTTTACAGAATGGCATTACAGAATTTGCATTCCATATGTGGAACCATTGCTACTACATTATGGTAACACCACCTTTTCACATGCGAGGAGAAGTTTCACGTGGTGTTTTCTTATATGTAAAACTGCAAATGTGATTTTATACATGTGAAAATGCAATTCCATGTGAGAAAGTGAGATTTTCACATGTGGAATTTTCTTACATGTGTTGTGGCAATTTCCTGTATTAGCAAATGAGGAGAGTTACAGACCACACACCAGTCAGAGTTATACTTAAACTTCATCTTTAATAATATGACCTTTACAATAGCCCTTTGACTCTCAGATCAATTCAGTGTCTATAATGAATTCTGAGAGTCCCTACAAAGATCTTTTATAGCCAAGATACAACCCTCTCAACTTACATGACGAACTACAGATCTTAGGAACAGTTCACAAAGAAAGACTTTTACTTGAGAGAGGAGTATCCCATAGCCAGATAGCATTCGCTATAAATTATCGTTCAGTTTGGTCTCTAAGACGAGGTTCTAATCTCGTTCCTGGTACTTCATAGTACAAAAACATTACCTCATCCAAGGCATAACTGAATTGTCAACTCTAGATACTCCCATCTCAAGTAAACCCCCTCTTGACCCCACTCCTGGACAAGCTCACTGAGGGGAGTGACTTGCGCACAGACATTGTAGAGACAAGTAATTGGTTCCCCCTTAATCACGCCATCCCTTCACATGGTTTAACAGATACATTCACATATGAAGACAATGTTCCATCCTGTCCTCTTCCCTTTCTGATATTCTGCATAGCACCAGAGACATGTGAAAGACACGCCTGACCTCTCCCCTCTCTGGGCCCCAAATGACTGAGCCCCAGCTTAGAAAAAAGTGCAACTGCCAACACTATAGTCCAAAAGGATACATTCTAATGACAAGTATCTCACATAAGCATATTATGTAAATAAAACATATTATTTATCTATGTTACCCAACTAATTCTGATTCATCCGACACACATGTTAAATTTGATTATCAATGTGATTTGATTATCACATGTGAACTTTTGATTCCGCATGTGATTTTCACATTAGAGAGAGAGTCCCCCCTGTTCCCCCGCTGGGCCCTGATGATGACCCCTTCGGCCCACACATCAACCACAGAGATGGTAGAGTTGTGAGGGATGGAATTGCCAACCATTATTTCTAGGCTACCTAAATAAATGGAAATTGTTTTGTTTTGCAAATGCATTTTTTTTTTAACCAATTTCAAATGAATGCTTGACAGTCATTATTTCCAAACTAATCATCTTTATTTTGTTGTTGTTCAAGTTGCTCCTGTAAAAGAAACAAATTGTCAACCGCATTTCATTCTGTCATTCCTCACTATAGTCTACCTTTCTCTTCTACAGCAGATATATTCTAGCCCGAGCCTTTTTTATCTTCAAGTCAATGTATTGCATTGATACCAGTTTGTGCTTAATATCAGTCTCCATCTGTCTCTTACCTCTTTAATATCAACCTGGGAAAAAACAAAATGGAAAATGACGAGTTGGTATTCATGGTGTAATCTAAAAGGGGACAGATCCTGTCGTTAATTGTCCCTGCAGAGTGCAGACATTTTTCGGTAGACTAGAGCATGAACGTTCAGCATGTACTCATTGGTGTTGCTAATTATAATGGATATAAGTGTTAATGTCTTTTTTCACCAACACTTACACCACTTACTTTAGGGTCCAGCAGCATAAGGTCAGGCAGAGTTAGTGGGTCCGGCTGAGTTGCACATCTCGAAAGAGGAAGGGTAGATTTCCTAATGAAATACATTAAAGGCATGGTATTCATTAGCATTAATTTTATTGCCACTAAAGTACTTTCTAGAGTCAGCCTAAACTACAGATTCTTACTTCTAAAGGCCTCTTAGGACATGCTGAGATGGTCTCCTCCTCCACATCATGCTCATCCTTCCCTATAAACTCACTAACCTCAATGCATTGTTGGCCCCTGAGGCAATTCTTCCAGAATGTGTTTTGATCGACCAGTCACTGAAATAAAGAGATGGAGAAATATAAACATGTATTAATCTCAACAATAAAGAGATAGGAAAAACATTAATCTCAACATTAAATGTGATAGGTCTACCCTTTATTTGAAGGAGCACCTGTCTAGGGTGGCAGTCATGTCAGATGAACTATCCCCAATGATGCCTTCCGTTATCGGTCTCCCTTTATTGTGGTGTAGGACCAACTCCTCTGCTGGGGAGAAAGCTGGAGGTGTCGGACCCCTTTTTCTCTTCCTCTATTCCGTTTTTCCCCCCGGGTTGGCTGAATGAATACAGTGCAACAAATCATATAATCAGTGAAATTGGCATTTGAACCACATTGAAACCCTGTGGTTTGAATTGAAAAGGGCAGTCCATAAGCGCAGATGAATGATATCAAGATGTGAAGGGTAGCTCACTCGTTGCGTTCCCCTGCTCAGGCCTTGCATGCATCAACCAATGTTTGTGTGCCACGTCGAATGTTTGTGTGCCACGTCGACTGTGTCATCGACTGACAGATTGCTAAAACATATCATGTGGTTAGCTGCTATGTAAAATACCTATCCAGGCATTGTAAGATCTGGCATGCGTCAGCCTGGGCAGAGGAACGTAAAAAGGTCCAAACAATCACAAACATTTGATTTTAAAAAGGTGGTGACATCCTAAGGTGTGCTATATGTCATAACAATTTTTTTAAATATAATTATTGATACATTACTAGTTCAAACACTTATAATCTACAAAAAAGTGGGGAGACAAAAAGCATACATGCACTGAAATATCACATTTACATAAGTATTCAGACCCTTTACTCAGTACTTTGTTGAAGCACCTTGGGCATCGATTACAGCCTCGAGTCAAATCAAATCAAAATGTAGTAGTCACATTCGACGAATACAACAGGTGATGCTTACTTACAAGCCCAGATGCTTACTTACTTACAGTGCAGTTTAAAAAAATACAGATAAGAATAAGAGATAAAAGTAACAAGTAATTAAAGAGCAGCAGTAAAAAATAACAATATATACAAGGGGGTGCCGGTACAGAGTCAATGTGCGGGGGCACCGGCTGGTTAAGGTAGTATGTAAATTGTCATTACTTCACCACCATGGCCTATTTATTGCCTTACCTCCTTACTTCATTTGCACACACTGTATACAGATGTTCTATTGTGTTATTGACTGAACGTTTGTTTATCCCATGTGTAACTCTGTGTTGTTGTTTGTGTCGCACTGCTTTGCTTTATCTTGGCCAGGTCGTAGTTGTAAATGAGAACTTGTTATCAACTGGCCTACCTGGTTAAATAAAGGTGAAATAAAAATAAATAAACTTGTAGGTAGAGTTAATTAAAGTGACTATGCATAGATGACAACAGAGAGTGGCAGTGGTGTGGAGAGGTGGGGGGGGGGGGGGCAATGCGAATAATCTGGGTAGCCATTTGACTAGATGTTCAGGAGTCTTATGGCTTGGGGGTAGAAGCTGTTTAGAAGCGTCTTGGACATAGACTTGGCGCTCCGGTACCGCTTTCCGTGTGATAGCAGAGAGAACAGTCTATGACTAGGGTGGCTGGAGTCTTTGACAATTTTTAGGGCCTTCCTCTGACACCACCTGGTATAGAGGTCCTGGATGGCAGGCAGCTTAGCCCCAGTGATGTACTGGGCCGTTCGCACTACCCTCTGTAGTGCCTTGCGGTCGGAGGCCGAGCAGTTGCCATACCAGGCAGTGATGCAACCCGTCAGGATGCTCTCGATGGTGCAGCTGTAGAACCTTTTAACGATCTGAGGACCCATGCCAAATCTTTTCTCTCTCCTGAGGGAGAATAAGTTTTGTCGTGCCCGCTTCACGACTGTCATGGTGTGCTTGGACCATGTTAGTTTGTTGGTGATGTGGACACCAAGGAACTTGAAGCTCTCAACCTGCTCCACTGCAGCCCTGTCGATGAGAATGGGTGCATGCTCTGTCCTCTTTTTCCTGTAGTCCACAATCATCTCCTTTGTCTTGATCACGTTGAGGGAGAGGTTGTTGTCCTGCCACCACACGGCCAGGTCTGTGACCTCCTCCCTGTAGGCTGTCTCGTTGCTGTCGGTGATCAGGCCTACCATCTACCACATCATCAGGGTAATCATCTGTAATCATGGCCAGCTGTGGCATGATTTCATTGGTCGATTTACAAATATCAATATAACATAAAAAATTACATACAATCATAAATACAATTAGGCTACATCATATGCTCCTGTGTTGTTCTCATTTTTATGAATGATTTGGGAAATGGGATGCAACCAGCAAAGTTACATCTATATGCAGATGTTACAATCATATATTCATGTGCTTCTTCTCTGGTTCAGGCTGTTGAAGAGCTCCAGACTGCTTTTCAGAGGACTGAGGAGTGTAAATTACAGAGTAGCGGAAATGCTTTTTTTGTGGCTGGATCATGTTGTTGTATTTTATTGTTGTATGCTTTAATTCTGTAATGTATTGATTGTTGCTGCCTTCTTGGCCAGGTCTCCCTTGAAAAAGAGACTCTGGGTCTCAATGGGCTTTTCCTGGTTAAATAAAGGTTAAATAAAAAATTAAATATACCGTAGGCCTAGAAACACATAATTTACAATGGTTCATTGCACTCACCTGGTGTCCCAGGTCTGAATTAGAAGGAGAGGATGAAAACCAGAAGCGTCTCAGCCCTCCAGGACCGGAATTGGGCAGATCTGGCCTAAGCTACCATCCAAGTAACAAGAGAATGGAGCAGGGAACTGTCCAATATTTACATTCCTAACATGTCGATGTGCAGAGCTTATGTTCCCTGACACCACGTGACAATACGTTGACAATTGTATTTTCCCTGACTCCTAGGCAGTGGTGTAAAGTACTTAGGTAAAAATACTTTCAAAGTACTACTTAAAGTCAGGGGTGCCCAACCCGTCGATCGCAATCTACTGGTCGATCGCGGAGTCCTTGCCATTCGCGCTTGAGATGATTATACATCTACAAAAATTCAGCCACACAAATCAATGCCTATAATCTCTTTCTGTTTAAACGTTCGACAGTCCTCCATTCACAGCAATGTCTGAAAAGTCATGTGACTTACATAAAATATGACCAGTCCCTGCCCACTTATTGACGTATACCTAGTTAGCGAGGTCAGATGCCGCCCGTCAACTGCAAGTCGAGGTCACGGTGATGCCAGGCAGGTAGCTAGCTAGCTAACTTTGTAGCCAGATTCGTTCTTAATTAAGTTGTGTGGTCGACAGCAGCAATAATGAGTGAAGGGAAGGATACAAAATAACAGAAAACGTATCATTTCCACCAGGAATGGGAAGAGGATCATTTTTTTTCGTCATGTCAAACTCAAAATGTGTGTGCCTCATCTGCCATAATAGCATCGCTATCCCAAAGAAAGGTAACATAGAATGACATTTTAAAACCACACACAAAACCCAGGAAAGAGATTTTACAGCAAATACTGAATTATGAAGAAGAAAGGTACAAGAACAAACACATCAACTGGCAACGCAGCAGTCAGTTTTCACAAGGCCTGTGACCAAAGGGAGGCAGCAACCATAGCATCTTATTGTGTGAGTCGCGTTCTTGCTAAGCATAAAAAGTTGTTCAAAAATGGGGAGACGATAAGCATAAAAAGTTGTTCAAAGATGGGGAGACGATAAGCATAAAAAGTTGTTCAAAGATGGGGAGATGATCAAGGAAGCATTTATTGAGGCAGCAAACTCGCTGTTTGGGGATTTTAAGAATAAGACTGAAATGATGGCTGCCATCAATGACATTCAGTTGTCCAGAAATATGGTGACGAGAAGATGTGAGGGAATAGCGGAGAACCTTGAGGATCAACTGAAGAAGGATATTGGCCACTGCGAGTGTTATTCCCTCCAGTTTGACGAGTCCACAGATATGGTAGATGTGGCACAGTTTTGCATTTTCATCGGAATGGTATTTGACAACATGAGTACAAAGGAGGAACTACTCGCCATTTTGCAACTGAAAGGACATACAAGGGGCGAAGATATGTTTCAAGCTTTTATGGAGTTTGATAACAAATTCCAACTGCCCTTTTGTAAGCCTGTCTCCATTACTACCGATGGGGCACCCGCTATGGTAGGCCGCATTAGTGGGTTCGTTGCATTGTGCAAACAAGATGATTCTTTCCCAGACTTTCTTAGTTATCACTGCGTAATTCATCAGCAAGCTTTGCGAGGGAAGATGTTAAACATGAAAGAGGTGATGGATGTTGCGATGAAGATCGTGTGTTCTACTCGAGCAAGAAGCCTACAGCGTAGGCTATTTTGCACTCACTTAGAAGAGACTGAAGCGGAGCACACAGACCTGCTGCTGCACACGGATGGCTGAGCCGGGGTACATTTTGAGGGAGGATACAGCACAGCTTGACAGTGCACGTTACGTGGAGCAAGTCCAGAGCATCTTATCTGAGTTTGACAGTCGTTCGCATCACTTGAGCCTATTGCCACTTATATGTGCTTTCCGTTTGGCACAGACATAAATGTGGGAGTCATTGCCTCCAATGACAGTTGGACACAACTATAGCAGGAACTGAAATTCTCACCCTTCAAAATGACATTCAGCTGAAACCCAGGGCAACCACTGAGATGAAGGAAGAGTTCTGGGAGCTGCTGCTGGAGGAGAAGTATCCCAACATAAGAAGATGTGCTCTCCTCTTATCAGCCCTTTTTGGATCAACCTGCCTCTTTGTGTCTAAGATTTTCTCACATGAAGATAATAAAGTCCAAGTACATATCTATTATGACCGATGACCACTTTGTGGCCTGCATGAGACTTGCAACAAGCTGCTACAGCCCTGACTATGAAAAACGACTTTCCTCCATCCAATGCCAAAAGTCACACTAAGGTAGGAAATGAAATTAGTTGCACGTATTTGTGGAAAACATGTTATTGGTCCACATTATATTTGGGTATCAAATAGGTATCATAGCGGCAGGTCCATACTCAGTGGTGTGTTGCGTTACATACATTTTGTTGGTTGGTTTAGATTTAGAGACTGTTAGATCTCATCAGGCTGGCAAATGAAAAAGTAGATCTCACGTCAAAGAAGGTTGGGCACACCTGACTTAAGTCATTTTTTGGGGTATCTGTACTTTACTTGGCTATTTATGTATTTTTTTACTTGTGCTTTTACTTCACTACATTTTCCCTGACACCCAAAAGTACTTATTACATTTTGAATGCTTAGCAGGACAGGAAAATGGTCCAGTTCACGCACTTATCAAGAGAACATCCCTGGTCATTCCTACTGCCTCTGATCTGGCGGACTCACTAAACGGATGGTTCGTTTGTAAATGATTTCTGAGTGTTGGAGTGTGCCCCCATCTAGCCATGCCGTCTGATTTGCTTAATATAAGGAATTTGAAAATATATACACTTTTACTTTTAGAAATGAACTTTACTTTTGATGCTTAAGTATATTTGAAAACCAAGCACTGTTAGACTTTTAATCAAGTAGTATTTTATACTTTAACTTAAGTCATTTTCTATTAAGGTATATTTACTTTTACGCAAGTATGACAATTGGGTACTTTTTCCATTACTGCTCCTAGGTCACGCGGAAATGGCTAACGTAACAGGATAAATAAAAATAAACATTATGATGGTGGAATACACCATCGTGGAAACAGGTGCTGCACGAGTGAAATTCCCAGTTTGGAATTTTGGAGACAACAACCGTGAAAGTGCAAACAGGTATTTGTTTACGATAATTCCGTTAATTATCAGTTAATTATTACATTGTCAGGCTTTTATTCATTTAGACCATACGCAGGCCATATACAGTTTGAACCCCTGCGGCTGGTAAACTTTGAGTATCCAAAAGCCTACCAAATGAATGCAGGCTATTTTTGCAGCCTATAGCCTATTTGATCCTGGGAATTGTTTATTTAAGTTTCAAATAAACTATTTGATTATCTAGGCAATATTGAATGGAATGATATTGTTATGTCAGCTATAGGCTTTCATTAGGAGGCTTATTAGAAGGCTATTTTTCAAAGCGATTTGAGTTGTCAATGTGCCGCATCGCATTGTGAAAATAAGAAGATAGGCCTATCGTTTGTAATTCCTGGCATGGTTACTTTTATCCAAATATTGAATAGACATGAGGCTAAATTAATTCAGGAAGGGAAAAAGCCTAATAGCTTACTACTCTGAAGTCATAAAAGCAATTCAATATATTGATGTTATTTGGCGGGTCACGGATCGGGTCTTGGAACAATTCTATGTGCGTGGGTCGGATTGCATAGAAAAGTCTGTCCTGATGTCAGATTTCGGGTGGGGCTCGGAATTGATGTGGCCAGTTCAGGGCGGGTGTGGCTCCAAAAAAACTGACCCGTGCAGGACTCTACTGTATATGATCTTTCCTCATGGAAATTAAACTCTCTGGATAAAATATCTTTTGAAAAGGCTTTCTCCCCCTGCCGTTTCTATCATTTTGCTTGTGTATACTGCTCTGGTGTCAATTCCTCTTGATGTTGACTAAAATCTTTGTGAAAATGTACACAAGAAACTGTGAAGGTCCAATTTTTGCCCCTGCCGTGTCTTAAACTGTAACTCAAACAGGTGAGCATACTGAACAATAGAGGCCTGGGATTTAACACAATGGATCCTTTGTGCAAACAGATTAAATGCTGACATCATATTTCATCTCTATGAATCTCAAACAGATTTGTGATATACCCACAAAGACTGAAGAAAAGTGCAAACTGCAATTCAGTCAGAGAGGTTAGTAGACATGAAAATAGCTTTTCTGCAGTATAATGGTCAATTCTTGAGAATTTCTCCTCCTTCAGATCCCTCGCCAACAGCAGTGGCTTTAAGTGGCCGTTTGTAGCAGACACCAGGCGATGCTGGTGATTGGAGGAGATAGCTGGAGTCAGAGGGCATTGGCTGAGTCTGGTCTGGCAGGAGTCAGATATTGGACAGAGAAGAGGAGGTATGGGTAATACAGCTTGGCTGGGGCAGGAGGCACCTGGGCAGCCTGCAACAAACGTGGCTGAAATCGTTGATGAGACTACTCCATAACCCAGGCCTGTCCTGAGTGAATTCCTCTGTGTTATCTCAAACTCTGAATAAGGGGGAGAAAGAAAGGATATTTTTATCAGACTGGGCTGGGCTAAAGAGAGTAGCTATGCTGCTTGTGCTGGCGTTATCTACTCTGACCCGGCTCCCTGCCTCCAGATAAGAGCAAGCTCACTGTAAGAGCAAGCCCCTTGTTGTATCCTTGTCCATCCGGTTTATCACAGATGCCTGGCCTCATCTCTTTCCAGCTGAGAGAATATGCAAAGAGAGTTCATAATGCAGGATCAGATTAAGAATGCAGTCAATCAGAATTCTGCTTTGTTTCTGAGAAAGGGTTTGTTTTCTGACGGCCAGCCTATGACTTGGGCAAGTTATCTGTGGAGCAAAGAAATTCTATTCTAATTCTATATCAAAATGTTTTATTCTGGGCCTCCCGAGTGACGCAGCTGTCTAAGGCACTGCATCGCAATGCTTGAGGCGTCTACAGTCCCGGGTTCGATCCCAGGCTGTGTCACAGCCAGCTGTGACTGGGAGACCCATGAGACACTGCACAATTGGCCCAACGTGGTCTGGCTTAGGGAGGGTTTGGCTGGCCGGGATGTACCATCGTGCTCTAGCAACTCCTTGTGGCGGGTCGGGCGCCTCCACTTCAGTTGCCAGTTATACAGTGTTTCCTCCTACACATTGGTGCGTCTGGCTTCTGGGATAAGCAGCAGTGTGGCTTGGCAGGGTCGTGTTTCGAAGGACGAATGGCTCTCGAACTTCATCTCCTCCAGTCCGTACAGGAGTTGCAGCGATGGGACAAGACTGTTATTCTATTCACAGTAGTCACAAACCAGGTTTCTTTCCATCCATTTCTTGCAGATGAATTACCTAACACCGGGCTGATGGAAACCGGAAATGTCGGTACAATTTCATACATTTCGACATACAATTTGTTAGTTTTTTCGCTATGGTGGGATCTTTTAGTGTCTCTACAATTAATTATGCGAGAAATGGCGGAGGATATAATAACCATCATGTCAAAGTAAACATGGAGTCACGTGATGATATGTTGTGTGGTCCTCCCAGTATGACTCGGGAAAGCATGCAGTCTAGGGTGAACGTGCACGGTGAGGAGCTTGATGCTCCTTTCCAATAAATATCGAGGGTCTTATTCTGGTAACATGATGATCGATGTTGGATGCTGATTGACAAAAAAAAATAATCTCTCTGTTATCTATAATAGTATCATCATGTTGGCTAGCCTACCCGCACTGTGTCTGCAAGTAGTTGACCAGAAGACCAGAGTGGGCACATTTGCTATATAACGCAAGAGTTTTTGTGACAAAACCATCAGTAGAGTTGAAAATGCGATGGAAACTCATTTAACTTGTATTTTTTATTTAATACATGGAAATTTAATCCCAAAAGTCAATTTTATGTGCACTACGTCATCACGTACAGCCTTTTATCCATAACAAGTCAGTTTGATGGGAACACATTTCTGGTGGGAAAATGTGCATTCGGTTCTCTTTCAAATACTAGTTTCGGTGTATCACATATTGGAAATCACCTTAGCGCATTTCACTACAGGAAGTAACCCATCACACAGTGTCTGAGACATAGGTCGAGGGGCGAAGGAGGTGAGCCCCTCCCTCCTTATAAGGGGTCACTTGCCCGCCCACTGGTCATTCTTGCCTGCTCACTAGAAACTCATTCACTACGGTCCTGAAGCTCTCCTCCGCACGACTTGAAACCTGTATTCCTGTTTAACTGTTCTCAAGCGAACCGTGAGGTTAACTCTGTGGAACGAAGGGCTTCAGCTCTCGTCATTTTGACTGAAAGGGACGTTTTTTGCTTAATGTAGAATTAGCTATTTTGCTTTTCTACGTCTCCTGTGGTAGCTATCATCACACAGTTAGCTACTGAGACTTATCTGTCTCTCACCGGAAGGCTTGGCTAACCCACTAGCTTTTCTACCTAGCTAACTCTCCTCTCGATTAGTTTGACCTACGACCCCTGTGTCATGTTGACTAGTCTGACCGTCCTAAGCGTCACAGCTCGATGGATGAGAGAAACGCTATGTTCATCGAGAGACAAAGGAAGCACAAGTTCTCCGGCTAATAGCTATCTAGACTATTAGCACATGAGGTGAACGCTAGCTAGCTTACCCTTTGCCCGAGAAATACTATATCTCGGAAGACATGGAGCCTGCTACCTCTACACAGGGAGAACATAACAAAGCCAACCCACATGGGCAGAGGTTTTGGATGGGTACCCCACAGATATCCACTTGCTGTTTCAGGATTTAGCGGCGGGGGATGGAGGCCTCGTCATGATAGCATGGATATTTTCCAGCTAGACGAGGAGGAGGATGCCCAAGCCCACCGCTCAAGGCCCTCGTCCGGCCCTCGGCAGAGCATCGTCGCCCAATGACAAATACAGGCTCATCGATGTCTGCAGAAGGGCAGTGGTCAGGTTCGGTATCAAAGGCAGTTGTGCGTGAAAATCCCAGTCGGGCGGCCGTTTCTGAGATACTGAATCCGACGTGCCTGGCACTGAAGATCATAGCACCATATATTTGTTAGCCATTTTCAAGCTGCAAAAGTGGTCTATTCTAATGTTGAGGTGATTGTCCCTCATGAATTTAATTCTAAGCTAAAGGCTATATTAACATTAATATCTGAGAGCCCTCCAAACCATGTGCTAATGATCATATATTTAGACTAATTCAACTAACTATTGTAGTTTTTGGTTCTTCATCAAATATTTGCCAGCCATCAAATAAATATTTGTTTTGCTTTCAAATAACTTGCATACATTCATATATGACTCGTTTTTCTTGAGCAGTGTGCAAAATACTTTCAAATATTATCTGGTTTTCTGAGATCTATATTTGAATATCCCCAAAAATGATTGCCTTTTAGTTGAAACTCTATATTAACTATATTTGACTATTTGACAGTTCGTCATATCCCATATGTGATACATCAAAAATAGTATTTGAAAGAGAACTCAAAGTTACTTTCGTAACCCTGATTCAATGATAATATGAGTGAGATGTATCACCGCTTTTCCCTCCTCGCAGAGCTCAAGGAAGAGAGACATGCTTAATAATGACCATTGGGCGGTGGGAGTGGCACCTTATAGGGAGGGATGGGCTCACCTCATTTGCCACTCGACCTGTCTGTCACCGACAGACTGTGTGATTGGTTACTTCCGTTTTGAAAGGCAATTTACCATATGTGATACATCTTACTAATTATCGGAGAACCAGGGTTACGAAAGTAACCTTGAGTTTTATGCAGATTTTTGAATATTTGCATGAAAAGCTTTTGCCAATTGGATGGAAACCTAACTACAGACTGTATCTGAGGCCAAGTTCAGAGGTGCTAATCTACAAGGTGAAAGGGACGTTCCCTTGGGGGTTTTGCCAAGGTAAAAACTGATTCATGTGTTTTGACAGGTTAAAAGCAACTCTGTGAATTTCCTTCAGAGGACCCCATGCCAATAGAGATTTGAGGAAAAACACATTTTGTAAAACATCTCACATAGTCTACACATGTAGGCCTACATGTGTTTGGGGTTATGGAAATGTCAATCCAGAAGTCTATTGTACCTTCTCTTCTCATTTGTTGGCAGTAACAGAAGTTTAATGTCCAATTGGAACTGAGGCATCGGTAAATGAATGGCACTCCATTAGCGCTCAGCCACGTGGAACACTATTTCATCACTTCAATTAGCCGCCTTTCTTCACCTTAATTTCTCTCCATTCTGTTATTGCTGTAACGTGAGAATGAAATGAAACTACGCCAGCCATATTCTTCTCCAAATGTTAATTCAGAGCAGGCTACAAGACATGTTGAATGTTCTTTAGACAATGTCACTGTACTTCACATAGGTTTCAATAAGGCATTATTGATGTCTCACAAATTGAGAACACGCTTTGTAACGATCCTAGCCTTGGTAAGTGTGTTGAGAGCAAAGGTTTTCATTCTAGTGAGACTCAGTGGACAGCATGCTTGACTCAGGACCAGCAGAGTGTTGGCCATGGGATTTGAGTGTTCTCCTTAGACATTTCGTCTCCTATGGTGCTATTCTGAATGAACCATGTGAGAGACAGCGAGAGAGAGAGAGAATGCTTTTTACAGTTTTTCTTTTTTAAGACATTAATTTAAGACAGAATTTTATGACTGCTGAATACCAACTATCAATGACTTAGATGTATTTTCAGGTAGAGCTACGTCGCAAGCAACTGCTTTCTATCCCTCTTGCACAATCTCTCTTATCTCCATCAACGAGGTCTCCATGTCTGCACTACACATACAGTCTTGTCTCACCGCTGCAACTCCCGTATGGACTTGGGAGAGGCAAAGGTCGAGAGCCGTGCGTCCTCCGAAACACAACCCAACCAAGCCGCACTGCTTCTTGACACAATGCCCACTTAACCCAAAAGCCAGCTGCACCAATGTGTCGGAGGAAACACCGTACACCTGGCGACCGTGTCAACGTGCACTGCGCCCGGCCCGCCACAGGAGTTGCTAGTGCTCAATCGGACAAGGACATCTATGCTGGCCAAACCCTCCCCTAACCACGGTGGACCAATTGTGTCGCCAGAGAATTTAATGTTAATTTCTCAACCATAAGCCGCAACCAACGTCGTTTCGGAGAATTTGGCAGTACATCCAACTGGCCTCACAATCACAGACTTGATGTCAACTTTGTCAACAGAGTGCCCCATCGTGTGGTTAAGGTATGGGCAGGCATAAAATACGTCTCGTAAGGCCCATTGTTGTGCCATTTATCCGCCGCCATCACCGCAGGTTTCAGCATGATGATGCACAGCCCCATGTCGCAATGATCTTTACACAATTCCTGGTAACTGAAAATGTCCTAGTCCTTCCATGGCCTGCATACTCACCAGACATGTCACCCACTGAGCATGTTTCGATGTGTATGACGTGTACAACGGCGTGTTCGAGTTCCTGACAATATCCAGGAACTTCGCACTGCCATTGAAAAGAAGTGTGACAACATTCCACAGGCCACAATCAACAGCCTGATCAGTTCTATGGGAAGGACGTGTTGTGCTGCATGAGGCAAATGGTGGTCACACCAGACACTGACTGGTTTTCTGATCCACGCCCCTTAATTTTTTAAAGGTATCTGTGACCAATAGATTCATATCTGTATTCCCAGTCATGTGAAATCCATAGATTAGGGCCTAAAGAAATGATTTAAAATTCACTGATTTCCTTAAATGAACTGTAAAATCGTAGAAATTGTTGCATGTTGCATTTATATTTTTGTTCATTATGTTTGTATGTATGTACTGTGTGTGTGTGTGTGTATATACAGTTGAAGTCGGAAGTTTACATACACTTAGGTTGGAGTCATTAAAACTCGTTTTTTAAACCACTCCACAAATTTCTTGTTAAAACTTCTTTAGGATAAGGGGCTGCATTTTCACATTTGGATGAAAAGTATACCCATATTCAACTGCCAGCTACTCATCCCCAGAAGATAAGATATGCATATTATTTTCAAACTGTTTGAATCATGTCTGAGTATAACAGAATTTATTTAGCCCCGAGATCACTCTCTTTTCAATGGATTTTCATTGGGAATCCAGATTTCTAATTGACCTTCTTGCAGTTCCTACCGCTTCCACTGGATGTCAACAGTCTTTAGAAATTGGTTGAAGATTTTTCCTTTGTGTAATGAAGAAGTACGGCCATTTTGAACGAGGGTCACTGGAAGTGTCCTGTTAGTTAGAGGCGCGTGACCAGAAAGCTAGCTACAGTTTTTTTAATCCTGTATTGAACACAGATCATCCCGTCTTCAATTTTATCGATTATTTACGTAAAGAAATACCTAAAGTTGTATTACAAAAGTAGTTTGAAATGTTTTGGCAAAGTTTACAGGTAACTTTTGAGATATTTTGTAGTCACGTTTCACAAGTTGGAACCGGTGTTTTTCTGGATCAAACGCGCCAAATAAATTGACATTTTGGATATATATCGACGGAGTTAATCGAACAAAGGGACCATTTGTGATGTTTATGGGACATATTGAAGTGCCAACAACAGAAGCTCGTCAAAGGTAAGGCATGGATTATATTTTTATTTCTGCGTTTTGTGTCGAGCCTGCAGGGTTGAAATATGCTTATCTCTCTTTGTTTACTATGGTGCTAACTCAGATAATAGCATCGTTTTGCTTTCGCCGAAAAGCCTATTTGAATTCTGACATGTTGGCTGGATTCACAACCAGTGTAGCTTTAATTTGGTATCTTTCATGTGTGATTTAATGAAAGTTAGATTTTTATAGTAATTTATTTGAATTTGGCGCTCTGCATTTTCTCTGGCTTTTGGCCAAGTGAGACAGTAGCATCCCGCCTAAACTCAGATTTTTGGATATAAATATGAACTTTACCGAACAAAACATACATGTATTGTGTAACATGAAGTCCTATGAGTGTCATCTGATGAAGATCATCAAAGGTTGGTGATTAATTTTATCTCTATTTCTGCTTTTTGTTACTCCTCTCTTTGGCTGGAAAAATGGCAGTGTTTTTCTGTGGCTATGTACTGACCTAACATAATCGCAAGGTGTGCTTTTGCCGTAAATCCTTTTGAAATCAGACATGTTGGCTGGATTCACAACAAGTGTAGCTTTAATTTGGTGTCTTTCATGTGTGATTTCATGAAAGTTTGATTTTTATAGTAATTTATTTGAATTTGGCACTCTGCATTTTTACTGGCTTTTGGCCAAGTGGGACGTTAGCATCCCACATATCCAAGAGTTAACAAACTATAGTTTTTGCAAG
The DNA here is from genome assembly GCF_045679555.1 of Salvelinus alpinus. Lineage (NCBI taxonomy): Eukaryota > Metazoa > Chordata > Actinopteri > Salmoniformes > Salmonidae > Salvelinus > Salvelinus alpinus. Next base: position 34,299,437 of record NC_092095.1, read on the forward strand.
TCGGTTAGGACATCTACTTTGTGATGACACAAGTCATTTTCCCAACAATTGTTAACAGACAGATTATTTCATTTATTCACTGTATCACAATTCCAGTGGGTCAGAAGTTTACATACACTAAGTTGACTGTGCCTTTAAACAGCTTGGAAAATTCCAGAAAAGGATGTCATGGCTTTAGAAGCTTCTGATAGGCTAATTGACATCATTTGAGTCAATTGGAGGTGTATTTGTTGATGTATTTCAAGGCCTACCTTCAAACTCAGTGCCTCTTTGCTTGACATCATGGGAAAATCAAAAGAAATCAGCCAAGATCTCAGAAAAAAAATTGTCGACATCCACAAGTCTGGTTCATCCTTGGGAGCAATTTCCAAACGCCTAAAGGTACCACGTTCATCAGTACAAACAATAGTACGCAAGTATAAACACCATAGGACCACGCATCCGTCATGCCGCTCAGGAAGGAGTGTCTCCTAGAGATGAATCTACTTTGGTGCGAAAAGTGCAAATCAATCCCAGAACAACAGCAAAGGACCTTGTGAAGATGCTGGAGGAAACAGGTACAAAAGTATCTATATCCACAGTAAAACGAGTCCTATATCGACATAACCTGAAATGCCGAACAGCAAGGAAGAAGCCACTGCGTCAAAACCGCCATAAAAAAAGCCAGACTATGGTTTGCAACAAAGATCGTACTTTTTGGAGAAATGTCCTCTGGTCTGATGAAACAAAAATAGAACTGTTTGGCCATGATGACCATTGTTATGTTTGGAGGAAAAAGGGGGAAGCTTGCAAGCCGAAGAACACCATCCCAACCGTGAAGCGCGGGGGTGGCAGCATCATGTTGTGGGGGTGCTTGGCTGCAGGAGGGACTGGTGCACTTCACAAAATAGATACCATCGTGAGGCATGAAAATGATGTGGATATATTGAAGCAACATCTCAAGACATCAGTCAGGAAGTTAAAGTTTGGTCGCAAATGGGTCTTCCAAATGGACAATGACCCCAAGCATACCTCCAAAGTTGTGGAAAAATGGCTTAAGGACAACAAAGTCAAGGTATTGGAGTGGCCATCACAAAGCCCTGACCTCAACCCTATAGAACATTTGTGGGCAGAACTGAAAAAGTGTGTGCGTGGAAGGAAGCCTACAAACCTGACTCAGTTACACCAGCTCTGTCAGGAGGAATGGGCCAAAATTCACCCAACTTATTGTGGGAAGCTTGTCCGAAACATTTGACCCAAGTTAAACAATTTAAAGGCAACTCTACCAACTACGTATTGAGTGTATGTAAACTTCTGACCCACTGGGAATGTAAATGTAATAAAAGCTGAAATAAGTCATTCTCTCTACTATTATTCTGACATTTCACATTCTTAAAATAAAGTGGTGATCCTGACCTAAGACAGGGAATTTTTACTAGGATTAAAGTTCAGGAATTGTGAAGAACTGAGTTTAAATGTATTTGGCTAAGGTGTATGTAAACTTCCGACTTCAACTGTGTGTTTCAATGAAAAGTTTGGACGCCTACTCACTCAATAGTTTTCCTTTATTTTTTTACATTATAGAATAATAGTGAAGACATCAAAACAATGAAATAACACATATGGAATCATGTCGTAACCAATGTGTTATTTCATATTTTTGATGTCTTCACTATTATTCCACAATGTAGAAAATGGTAAAAATAAAGAAAAACCGTTGAATGAGTAGGTGTGTCCAAACTTTTGACCGGTACTGTATATACTGTATATCTCATTAGGTTGTATGTATTGTTTAGATATAGGCCTATTATAAATGTGTCATTGTAACGTCATCTATTTTGCTAAAATAAATACTAATACACACAACGTTAAGCTACATAGTCATTTGACCGAGGTAATGAACTGTCCATTGTTCAGCACAGCAATTGATAAAACAGTACCGTGTTTGAAAAACAAGTGGTTCTGAGCTTACGTCAATATTACACAGGTAAGCCAACGGTTACAGAAATCCGTAATGCAGACATGCTCTATAGACCTCTATATCTACAGTATAATAGTGACTATGTCGAACACACCACCCACCACCTGTTGTTATGTTGGGTACCTACTGACCCAAAAATATGTTATGAAATAAAAGTATTTTTCAATGACATGTAAAGGTCATAAAATACATGTTTAAGGAAATACAGGCAGGCACCACATTACTACAAGACAAAACGGCTCACTCAATCAAGCTTGAAAATGTAGTGGAATGGATTGTGGATTGTGTGTGGATTTCCTTTCTTTTTTTCGGCTTCAGACCAATGCCTACTTCTCACTTAAGCATTTTTGTTTTTGTTTTTGTTTTTAATTGACATTATCAGAGAAGAGAGTGGATGTCATTGAGGGGTGGGTTTTAATTTACTGTGGATAATAACATTGTAATTAAAGGAACCATACTTAAACTCCTCGAGCATGTAGGTTAGTGTCTGTTTAATCAACAAAATCTTCCCGCTAATGATCAATTAGCTTCCAGAATTACCCAGTTAATTCACTTTGAAACATCTAATGAAAGGGGAAGTTTGTGCTTGCTTTCTCTCCTTATTCCACAAGTAATGTAGGAGAAGTATATGCAGGGATGCATGCAAATTTTTATTTTATTTAACCTTTATTTAACCAGGCAAGTGGGGCGGCAGGTAGCCTAGTGGTTAGAACGTTGGGCCGAAATGTTACTGGATCGAATCCCCAAGCTGACATGGTGAAAATATGTCATTCTGCCCCTGAACAAGGCAGTTAACCCACTGTTCCCCGGTAGGCCGTCATTCTAAATAAGAATTTGTTCTTGGCTAGTTAAATAAAGGTTACATTTAAAAACTTCTTCAGGATTGGTGGGTCCCCTGTGGGACGGTTGAGCTAACATAGGCTAATGCGATTAGCATGAGGTTGTAAGTAACAATAACTTTTCCCAGGACATAGACATATCTGATATTGGCAGAAAGCTTAAATTGTTGTTAATCTAACTGCACTGTCCAATTTACATGAGCTATTACAGTGAAATAATACCATGCTATTGTTTGAGGAGAGTGCACAGTTTTGAACATGAAAAGTTATTAATAAACAAATTAGGCACATTTTGGCAGTGTTGATAGAACATTTTGAACAGAAATGCAATGGTTCATTGGATCAGTCGAAAACTTTGCACATACCCTGCTGCCATCTAGTGACCAAAATCTAAATAACACCTGGGCTGGAATAATACTTTTTATAATTGTTTTTCTTTGTATTATCTTTTACCAGATCTAATGTGTTATATTCTCCTACATTCCTTTCATCTTTCCACAAACTTCAAAGTGTTTCCTTTCAAATAGTACCAAGAATATGCATATCCTTGCTTCAGGGCCTTAGCTACAGGCAGTTAGATTTGGGTATGTCATTTTAGGCAAAAATATTTAAAAAAGGGTCCGATCCTTAAGAGCGTCAATGACCTTAAAAGTCAGTTAAGAACAAATTCTTACTTACAATGACGGCCTACAAGGGGGAGGGGAGGATGTAATGTAACTCACATAATTGCTACAAAGGGTTAATAGCACTAGGATGACGTATTCTCAGATTCCTACTGAGGGCACACATGCACAACATTTCACTCCCTTTTTCCATATCTCCTCTTTTCTTCTCCCTTGGTAGCCTGGTGACTGACGAAGCTGTGTCATGGTGGAGCCGGAATGAATATGTAGAGGGGTAGCAACTCCGGTGTCTGTCCAATCGAGAAGCATCCAGCTGCAGATTATGCAGGCTGACACGGTGTGGTCTGTGTACCTCAAAGCCATGTGCGTGTGTCTCACACAAATACACCAATCAGGCCCCCGAGGACTGGAATTGCCCACCCCTGGGTCTAGCTAGTAAACACTAGAAAGTACTTAGCTTCTAATTTAAATGTAATTTAACCACCCATGCTGTTGGTGGCGGTAACGCACCATCCTATCTGACACCATTCGACATCCTGTCTCATCTCGTATGTCACACAGAGTCTGTGGCATGAGAAGGTATCTGCTGGAGCCAGAACCTATTTGTCCTCTTTGCTTCTCACAAATTATGAGCAGGTTCCTGTTTAGGCACATTAATAAATGTGGCTCGCTTTGTTGTATGGCCAAAATCAACATTTTATGGGTGTGTGTTGCAAACGAATGAATTGCTAATTAGTGGAATTAGAGCAGGATTATTCATATTTTTACAATTTCCCGAAACCATAAACCCAGGGACGTCATGCATGGGAGAGGAATCTTAAGCTGAATAGCTTGGCTGTTGACACATTTTTTAATTCGTAGCAAACACCTCTGACTCATACACTATGGGTGTGTCCTAAATGGCACCCTATGCCCTTTAGTTACTATACTTTTGAACAGAGTCCTACGGACAGTGACGGCTGTGAGAATATAACATGGACCACTGGCAGACAGATGGAATTCATAAGGCTCAGTTGGTCCACAGTGTAGCCAAGGTTTTCACCTCCCAGCAGATTCTACCTGAAGAGTTGGTGCTCTTTTGCACTTATCACATCTCTCCAGTTATTATATTTTAGATTTACGGTATAAAAATTAGGGCATGATTGCTGCTGCACATAGAAGTATACAATACATTGAGCAGTGCTCCAGGCACCTTTCCCTTGATCAGAGAGTTAAAGTGCCAAAAGAGAAGGGCCGCTCTTACAGCCGTTGTCTGTAGGTGTGAAGATGAAACAACCCTCTCACATGATGAGTTCACTTCAGCCTGCCATAAATAACTGGTGTGCGTCTCAAATGGCACCTCGTTTACAGTGCACTACTTTTGACCTGGGCCCATAGGTCTCTGATCAAAAATAGTGCACTATATAGGGAATAGGGTGCGATTTGGGAATCATCCCGGGACTTAGTCGGGGTAAAAGAAGCAATGACATCAAAGCAGTGAATAATGCACCATCTCCAAAACAAACGGAGTGGAAACGGAATGCGAACGCTCTTCCCTTTTAATACATTCTAATTAACAGGCTGTCTAAAGGCAGCAGGATGGAAAAAGTTATTATGAAGACGAATGAAGAGTCAACAGGACTTAGCTTTGGTCTGTTTTTCCCTTCTCCTTTGTTGCCCATAAATATGAATTTCTCTGTGAACTGTTGTGTAGTTGGCTCAACAGACACAGTAATCAGTTTCCCTGCATCTGCTGAATGGCAATGTTGGTCCAGTGGTTCAGGAGAACGGCAATGGACATTTTAGAGCCTTTTGCAAGGCCAGCGTTTTTAAGGGCTCTGGTGTGTTTTCACCCATGTCTTTGTCTGTATATCGGTATTATTTTGCCACTATTTTCATGTTGTGAGTTCTCTTGTAGGTATGATTTTAAAGTTTCATATATCGATGTGTGTATGTTGTAGCCAGGCCTACCTTGTCTGTCCCTCATACACTATTGTGCACCCGTATTCATGTGATTTCTGTTTATGGACTCACCACTATTTAACTGGCATGCCATTACAGAGGATGGGTACATCCCAAATGGCACCCTTTTCCCCACAAAAAGGTGTGCACTTTAGGAAGTTCCTTTCCAAAAATCTATATATCCATATTCAGAAATGTTGGTAAATTTGATTTTGTGGTTTAAAACTTTTTAGGGATAGGGGGCAGCATTTTCACTTTGGATGAATAGCGTGCCCAGAGTGAACTGCCTCCTACTCTGTCCCAGATGCTAATATATGCATATTATTATAAAACACTCTGAAGTTTCTAAAACTGTTTGAATGATGTCTGTGAGTATAACATAACTCATATGGCAGGCAAAAACCTGAGAAAAAATCCAAACAGGAAGTGAGAATTCTGAGGCTGGTCGATATTCAACTCATCGCCTATTGAAATCCCAGTGGAATATGGATCTGTTTGCACTTCCTACGCCTTCCACTAGATGTCAACAGTCTGTAGAACGTTGAATGAAGCTTCTACTGTGATGTTGAGCCAGATGGGAGCTGTTTGAGTCAGTGGTCTGGCAGAGTGCCAGGTCCTGGTCATGCGCATTCCACATGATATCGACTTGCGTTCCATTACTTCTATAGACACAAATTAATTCTCGGGTTGGAACGTTATTGAATATTTATGATAACAACATCCTAAAGATTGATTCTATACTTAGTTTGACAAGTTTATTCGACCTGTAATATAACCTTTTGAAGTTTTCGTCCGAAGTTCGCCTGGACCTGCACGAGCGTTTTGGATATGCGTACTAAAGGTGCTAACAAAAGTAGCTACTTGGACATAAATAATGGACATTATCGAACAAAACAACAATTTATTGTGGATCTAGGATTCCTGGGAGTGCATTCTGATGAAGATCATCAAAGGTAAGGGAATATTTATCATGTAATTTTGTATTTCTGTTGACTCCAACATGTCGGAGAAATGTTGTTTATATCTGAGCGCCGTCTCAGATTATTGCATGGTTTGCTTTTTCCGTAAAGTTTTTTTGAAATCTGACACAGCGGTTGCATTAAGAACAAGTGTATCTTTAATTCTATGTAACACATGTATCTTTCATCAAAGTTTATGATGAGTATTTCTGTTATTTGATGTGGCTCTCTGCAATTTCTCCGGATATTTTGGAGGCATTTCTGAACATGGCGCCAATGTAAACTGAGATTTTGGGATATAAATATGCACATTATCGAACAAAACATACATGTATTGTGTAACATGATGTCCTATGAGTGTCATCTGATGAAGATCATCAAATGTTAGTGATTAATTCTATCTCTATTTCTGCTTTTTGTGACTCCTATCTTTGGCTGGGAAAATGGCTGTGTTTTTTGGACTTGGCGGCGATCTAACATAATCATATGTTGTGTTTTCGCTGTAAAGCATTTTTAATTTTTTTTAATCGGACACGATGGGTAGATTAACAAGATGTTTATCTTTCATTTGCTGTATTTGACTTGTTAATGTGTGAAAGTTACATATTTAAAAAATATATTTTTTAATTTCCCGCGCTGCCTTTTCAGCGGAATGTTCTCAGGGGTTCCGCTAGCGGAACGTGTGCCCTAGAAAGGTTAAAGAATTTATGAAAGAGATTGGTGTGTTTTTCACTATCCTAATCATGGCATGGGGTTGTTCAATGATAGACGTATTTGTTTGAAATCTATCACTTGATGGTTTAATTTCAGAGATACAATCAGTTTTTTTAGCAAAATGCTATATATCCACCTCTCTCAGATAAATAAGTATAAGTAGACAGTCAAATGTAACAAATAACTACATTTGTAATAAAGAACTGTACAAACGATACAATATACAATGCATGGCCAAAAGAATATGACAGTCAAATGTAACAAATAATTACATTTGTAATAAAGAACTGTACAAACGATACAATATACAATAAATAGCCAAAAGTATATAATATGCATGTGGGGACTTGCTTCCGGTCAGCCACAAGAGCATTAGTGAGGTCGGGTACGGATGTTGGGCAATTAGGCCTGGCTCGCAGTCGGCATTCCAATTCATCCCAAAGTTGTTTGTTGGGGTTGAGGTCAGGGCTCTGGGCAGGCCAGTCAAGAACTTCCACACCGATTTTGACAAACCATTTCTGTATGGACCTCGCTTTGTGCATAGGGGCATTGTCATGCTGAAACAGGAAAGGGCCTTCCCCAAACTGTTGCCACAAAGTTGGAAGCACAGAATCTTCTAGAATGTCATTGTATGCTGTAGCGTTAAGATTTCACTTCACTGGAATTTAGGGCTCTAGCCCGAACCATGAAAAACAACCCCATACCATTAATCCTCCTCCCCCAAACTTTACAGTTGGCACTATGGATTTAGGTAGGTAGCGTTCTCCTGGCGTCCACCAAACCCAGATTTGTCTGTTGGACTGCCAGATGGTGAAGCATGATTCATCACTCCAGAGAACGCATTTCCACTGCTCCAGAGTCCAATCGCGGTGAGCTTTACACCACTCCAACCGAAGCTTGGCATTGAGCGTGGTGATGTTAGGCTTGTGTGCGGCTGCTTGGCCATGGAAACCCATTTCATGAAGCTCCTGACGAACAGTTTTTGTGCCGACGTTGCTTCCAGAGGCAGTTTGGAACTCAGTAGTGAGTGTTGCAACCGAGGACAGACGATTGTTACGTGCTCTGCGCTTCAGCGCTTGGCGGTCCTTTTCTATGAGCTTGTGGCCTACTACTTCGCGGCTGAGCCATTGTTGCTCCTAGACGTTACCACTTCACAATAACAGCACTGACGGTGCCTTGGGAAAGTATTCAGACCCCTTGACTTTTTCCACATTTTGTTACGTTACAGCCTTATTCTACAATGGATGAAATCGTTTTTCCCCCTCATCAATCTACACACAATACCCCATAATGACAAAGGAAAAAACGTTTTTTAGAAATTTTAGCAAATGTATAATAAAAAAAAAACTGATATCACATTTACTCAGTACTTTGTTGAAGCACCTTTGGCAGCGATTACAGCCTCGAGTCTTCTTGGGTATGAATCTACAAGCTTGGCACATCTGTATTTGGGGAGTTTCTCCCATTCTTCTCTGCAGATTCTCTCAAGCTCTGTCAGGTTGGATGGGGAGCGTTGCTGCACAGCTATTTTCAGGTCTCTTCAGAGATGTTAGATCGGGATAAATTCCGGGCTCTGGCTGGGCCACTCAAGGACATTCAGGGACTTGTCCACTTGCCACTCCCGCATTGTCTTGGCTGTGTGCTTAGGGTCATTGTCCTGTTGGAAGGTGAACCTTTCATCCCAGTCTGAGGTACTGAGCGCTCTGGAGCAGGCTTTCATCAAGGATCTCGCTGTACTTTACTCCGTTCATCTTTGCCTTGATCCTGACTAGTCTCCCAGTCCCTGCCGCTGAAAAACATCCCCACAACATGATGATTCCACCACCATGCTTCACTGTAGGGGTGGTGCCAGATTTCCTCATAATGTGATGCTTGGCATTCAGGCCAAAGAGTTCATTCTTGGTTTCATCAAACCAGAGAGTCTTATTTCTCATCTTCTGAGAGTCTTTAGGTGCCTTTTGGCAAACTCCAAGCGGGCTGTCATGTGCCTTTAACTGAGGAGTGGCTTCCGTCTGGCCACTCTACCATAAAGCAGTGGTGGGAAAAAGTACCGTATTGTCATACTTGAGTAAAAGTAAAGATACCTGAACAGAAAAGGACTCAAGTAAAAGTGAAAGTCACCCAGTAAAATAGTACTTGAGTAAAAGTAAAAAGTGTTTGGTTTTTAATATACTGAAGTATCAAAAGTAAAATATTAATAATTCGTTTTTAATTTACGGATAGCCAGAGGCTATCTCCAACACTCAGACATAATTTACAAATGAAGCATGTGTGTTTAGTGAGTCCGCCAGATCAGAGGCAGTAGGGATAACCAGGGATGTTTACTTTATGAATGCATAAATTGGACCATTTCCCTGTCCTGCTAAACATTCCAAATGTAATGAGTACTTTTGGGTGTCAGGGAAAATGTATGGAGTAAAAAGTACCTTATTTCCTTTAGGAATGTAGTGAAGTAAAAGTTGTCAAAAATATATATAGTAAAGTACAGATACCCCCAAAAACTACTTAAGTAGTACTTTAAAGTATTTTGACTTAAGTTCTTTACACCACTGCCATAAAGGCCTGATTGGTGGAGTGCTGCAGAGATGGTGGTCCTTCTGGAAGGTTCTCCCATCTCAACAGAGGAACTATAGAGCTCTGTCAGAGTGACCATCAGGTTCTTGGTCACCTCCCTAACCAAGGCCCTTCTCCCCCGATTGCTCAGTTTGACACTGATTGCTTAGTTCTGCTCAATGCTGCAGACATTTTTTGATAAACTTCCCCAGATCTGTGCCTCGACACAATCCTGTCAATTCCTTCGACCGTATGGCTTGGTTTTTGTTCTGACATGCACTGTCAACTGTGGGACCTTATATAGACTGGTGTGTGCCTTTCCAATCAATTGAATTTACAACAGGTCGACTCCAATCAAGTTGTAGAAACATCTCAACGATGATCAATGGAAACAGGATGTACCTGAGCTCAATTTCGAGTTTCATAGGGTCTGAATACTTATGCAAATGAGATATTTCAGTTTTTTATTTTTAATACATTTTCAAAAATGTCAAACCTATTTTCGCTCTGTCGTTATGGGGTATTGTGTGTAGATTTCTGAGGATTACTTAAAAAAAAAAAAAAATTTAGAATAAGGTTGTAACGTAACAAAATATGAAAAAAGTCAAGAGGTCTGAATACTTTCCGAAGGCACTGTACAGTTGACCTGGGCAGCTCTAGCAGGGCAGAAATTTGACAGACTGACTTGCCGGAAAGGTGGCATCCTATGATGGTGCCACGTTCCAAGTCACTTAGCTCTTCAGTACGGGCCATTCTACTGCCAATGTTTGTCTATGGAGATTGCATGGCTATTTGCTCAATTTTATACACCTGTCAGCAACGGGTGTGACTGAAAGAGCCGAATCCACTAATTTGAAGGGTTGTCCACGCTCTTTCAATTAAATTTGTATTAATCAATAGAGTAATGAGCTATGTATGTAAAACATGTGCTTTTGACATTTTTGTCAGTTAGCAGATGCTCTTATCCAGTGCGACTTACAGTTAGTGCATTAATCTTAAGATAGCTAGGTGAGATAACCACATATAGTAAAATATATATTACACGAACATTCCATTCCAGCTAAACAATGGATGTGTAGTGTTTTTCAAAAAACATTTTAATACACACCCTAAAATATATGAATTAAATCTGAGAACAGTCATATTTTACACACACATGAAGGTACCCATAAGCAATCATTTCGGGGGGAAAAACACAAATGTGGAGGTAGCATTTTGGAAATAAACTCTTCATATAGGGATAGGGTTACATTTGGGACATACTCGATGACAGGAACAAAGGTCAAAGGTGCATGTGCTAACATCCTTAACAGACTGGTTGCAAATGAGAATTCAATCATACCTAGGTTTTAATATATACCAGACACTGGGCAAAGAAGATTGTTGCCATACTTTGACAAATGGTTGCAGTGGTTCCCCCAGCCCTGTGGACCTAAATTAGATGTATTTTTTTTATGGTTGACCTACCAAGTTGACCTCTCTCTTGCTTGTGAAGGTTAATTGATTCACGGGAGTTACAAATTCATAAGCTGGAAAAGAGAGGGAGGAAGAGAGAGGGATGGAGGGAGGGGAAAGATACCTGGACTCAATTTCCAGATGCTGGCCTAACAAGAGAGCGTGTGGAGGAAACCCGTGTTGTGGTTTAATCAACCTTTTGTTGATTTCATCAATTGCTTCACCTCAAAGTTTCTCATTTTCTACAGAAGAATACACTTGAAAGCACATTACGAATTTTAAGACACGTCGTCAGTGCATTAATCTGTGCGAAGATGCACTGGAGGAGAATGAAGGTAACTAACCCCCAGTCTACGCCAACCCACCTGAATAGAATGCATTCAGGTTAACGGCCAATTGGTGTTTTGCATAGAGGATACATGACATCGTGTCTACGAATATGAACACTGAATGCTTGTAGTTAAATGTATCCATTGATGAAGTCCAACTTTACTTACTGTAAATGAGCTCCTTGGCTCGTTGGGGCAGTTAATGACTTCTGCTGACGATGTCAATGAAATATGCTTAGATGAGACACCTCCGCTACACTGTATTGTCATTCTGAGTTTCTTCCTGCAAAAGAGGCAAAGAATTATGTCAAGCTGTTTTGCTGTTATTGGCAACTTTCACTTGGGACGGGGGTCATTCTGAAATGGCATTTTTGTCCCCCACATTTTTATCATTGGAATGTGATACAGAACAAGGCACGTTGTGCTTTAGGTCCATGTGGACATTTTACATATGGGTGGTCCCGGGAATCAAACCCAGTACCCTGGCATTACAAGCACCATGCTCTACCAACTGTGTTACACGGAATGAGTTTGACACCTCTGCCCTATATAGTGCACTACTTTTGGCAAGAGATCTAGTCAAAAGTAGTGCACTATATTTGTGGAACATGGTGTCATTCTTAGTTCCAGCGAGCTGTTGATCGTCCCTCTTGTCCCAGCGTTGATTTCATTTGGGCTCCTGGCCCCGTGTAGCCGTCTGCCGCGCGTACATCTGAATGATATCCTTTACTTATTGATTCATGTGAAATGAAATTATGTTTGAACATACATTTGTAAGTACGAGTGGCCCTGTCGGGCAGAACTAATGGTCCTCTTGCACGTAGTTCATATTTCCATGGAGAGTTAATCTCTCTCCTGTGTTGTGCTACAAAGCCCTTAGACGTATAATTGGTTTGTGGTAAATGTCCTTACCTGGACCCCACAACGTAAAGTGTACTTTCTAGACTAGGGTGGCAAGTAGCCTAGTGGTTAAGGGTGTTGGGCCAGTCACTGATTCAAATCCTTGAGCCAACTAGGTGAAAACACTGCCGATGTGCCCTTTAGCAAGGCACTTAACCCAAATCTGCTCCTGTGAGTCACTCTGGATAAGAGTGTCTGCGAAAAGACAAATGTAGATTATGTGCTAGCGGTCTTCAATTGCACTGACAGCGCAATAAATACAAAACATTCTATGCAAATGACTAGAGCTTGAAAAACACATTGTTGAGAGGTATACATTTGACTACTTACATTCTGTAATGCTTTTATTACAACCACAGGGACAGCCTTACAGTCCCAGACTCAGGTACACACACACAGGCCAATGAGTAACAGTCATAAAAGCCGTTTATTGACCAGGAACAACAGCTGGAAAACGCGTTCGCTGTCAATCTCAGTAAACTGTGATTCGCGAGGCGCTACCTTTGTCGTGTATCTTACTCGTTATTTTGTAAAAATAACATGGTTTTATGGAAGTGAAGGGTGAGCGTGTGATTGCGAACTAGCCTGAGTATTGGAATAACCTACCTGATGACTTTACTGCGGAGGCCTCTGTGCCTGCTGGCCTGCTCTCTGCTCTGTGTCTCTGTGTGTGCTGGGACCTGCTGGCCAGGAGAGTTTACATGTGAACAGGGCTGGTGTGTGTCTGAGGACCATGTGTGTGACTTCACTGACTACTGTGGGGATGGCAGCGATGAGAGAAATTGTGAGTATACAGCTCAATGAGTCAGTGATTTACATTAATAGTTTGTCTTTCCTTTATTGTTGATTACAGACTACTGTGGAATCATTGATTATTCGACCAAAGAATAAACCACTAATTAGGGGATGTGTGTATGTAAATTTGGAATTGTGTGATTAGATGAAACGTTCTTAGATTATGCGTAAAACCTACATAACATGTAAAAGTAGCCTCCATCTTTGAGGGGACACAGCTAAAGATGATTTGATCAGAGATTGTATGTGCTGTGTCATGACTGTCTTACCAAACCAAACAACACTACATTATGAGAATCAGACCCTGTGTTCAGTTTGCTCAATCTAAATGCAGTCCTACAGAAGAGAACGTGGCACTGTCCAAAACATAATTTTAACTGTGAGCTGAAGAGATATTTGAAGAGGTCTTTGATTTATATTTTTGACGATATTTGTCCCTTCAGATATGAAAAACACGAGAAGGTTTTCCACACCTCATTCCTAGAAATCTAGAATACCTATCACCTCTATCTCAGAGCAATTTAAATTCTTAAAGTGTTCATCACATAGATAGACCCTATTTCACAGTGGACCTATAAACAGGTTCATGTTTATGGAATATATATATATATAAAGAATTCCCATTATATGGTCACATGAAATGGGGGAGAGATGTGTATTCAAATGAGGAGATTTCCTGTGTTTTGCACCAATGGAAATGCACAGAATGTTTACCACATACACATGTTCTAACACCTAGGCTGGCGAACCACATGACTACCTAGAGTAGCCCTAGTAAAGAGAGACAGATTAATACTTATGGAACCTGTCCTCCACTGCTTCAGCTCCATGCATTCCAATATGGCTGAGTCCCAAATGGCACCCTAGTCCCCTATATAGTGTAATACTTTTGACCATGGCCCATATGTAGTGCACTACATAGAGAATAGGTTGCCATTTGAAACACATCCTATGTATTTAGAGATGCTTTGGATATGTACAGCCATTTAGCTTGACCTATAGCTCTCTCATAAACCACCTCTCCCTGAGTTTTATTCACAAGGTTCCCTCACTTGACCCTAAGTAGTATGTTAACTCCAAATAAAAATATTAACACAGCATTTCATTTTTTTTTACCGTTACACCTTTTTCTCCCCAATTTCTTGATATCCAATTGGTAGTTACAGTCTTGTCTCATCGCTGCAACTGCCATACGGACTCGGGAGAGGCGAAGGTCGAGAGCACTGCGTCCTCCGAAACACGACTCAACCAAGCCGCACTGCTTCTTGACACAATGCCTGCTTAACCCAGAAGCCAGCCACACCAATGTGTCGGAGGAAACACCGTACACCTGGCGACCGTGTCAGCCTGCATGCGCCCGGCCCGCCACGGTAGTCACTAGAACGAGATGGGACAAGGATATCCCTGCCGGCCAAACCCTCCCCTAACCCGGACGACGCTGGGCCAATTGTGCGCCGCCCCATGCGTCTCCTGGTCGCTGCCGGCTGCGACAGAGCCTGGACTCAAACCAGGATCTCTAGTAGCACAGCTAGCAACCTCGATGCAGTGCACTGCGCCACTCGGGAGGCCAACACCGCAGTTTTGACATAGGGCCGTAAAGTAGCACTTTAGGGAGCATAAGCAGATCTGCTAAACAAATGGTTCTTCATAATGCCTACAATACAACCTACAGTGGAACACTGCACCTCAGAGGGCTCTTAAACTACTATGTAGTCCATAGGGCTGTGGTCAAAAGTAGTGAACTACAGTATATAGGGAATAGGGTACCATTTGGGACACAAACTCACGATGTCCACTGGCCGACCTGCTGTGTTCTGTGTTTATGAATGTTCTTGGGTGGTTATAATATTTTTTTGGGGTGAAGGTTCTGGATACACTAGGTGTGACTTTGAGCAGGGGTTCTGTGACCTGTTACCCAGCTCTGAAACACACTTAGGATGGACCAGAAGAACAGGGTTCAACACCACCGGACCCAAACACGACCACAACAACCAATCAGGTACCGCATTGATGAACTCAGAATTTCAGAAGCTACTTTGGTAAATGATTTGGGCCATTCTGGAACATGATGCACAGATTTGCCAACTCCAAGCACTCAAGAACATTGTACATTTTATAAGATTCTGTCTAGTTCTTTTCTCTATCTCTCTCTCACACTCTCTCTCTCGCTCCTCCAGCTCATTACCTGGCTCTGTGGCCTGTGACAGGAGAGACAGCACGGGCTTACTTGAGGAGTCCTGTGTTCCTGCCCTCAAAGACATGCTGGGTAAAACACACCTTTAATAAGACCCGGTTAATCCTGCCATTGTGTTAACTGGCTGTCACCCTCCTTTACTGACTTGCCAAATGTCCTCCCCTCTACAGGTGACCTTCTATCACCATGTGGGGGTGGAGAGTGGGTCTTTACAGGTCCTGACCCAAAAATACCCACTAGGTTGGAGCCACTCGGTGTGGAACCGGTCAAAAACACAGGCACACACATGGCTACGGACAGTGATACCTTTCACCAGTGCTCACCAATTCCAGGTCTGTATCAACCTGCCTCACAACTTTCACCTGTCATTCACAATCACAAACCATACAGTTACTGGCTGTACAGTTTGGTAGGTCATAGGCTGCATGACTAAAGTATGTGGACACCTGCTAGTCGAACATCTCATTCCAAAATCATGGGCATTAATATGGAGTTGGTCCTCCCTTTGCTGCTATAACAGCCTCCACTCTTCTGGAAAGACTTTCCACTAGATGTTGGAACATTGCTGCGGGGACTTGCTTTCTTTCAGCCACAAGAGCATTAGTGAGGTTGGGCACTGATGTTGGGCGATTAGGCCTGGCTCGCAGTCAGCATTCCAATTCATCCCAAAGGTCTTCGATGGGTTTGAGGTCAGGGCTCTGTGCAGGCCAGTCAAGTACTTCCACACCGATCTCGACAAACCATTTCTGTATCGACCTCGCTTTGTGCATATGGGGCATTGTCATGCTGAAACAGGAAAGGGCCTTCCCCAATCTGTTGCCACAAAGTTGGAAACACAGAATCATCTAGAATGTCATTGTATGCTGTAGCGTTAAGATTTCCCTTCACTGGAACTAAGGGCCCTAGCCCAAACCATGAAAAACAGCCCCAGACCATTATTTCTCCTTCACCAAACTTTACAGTTGGCACTACGCATTTGAGCAGGTAGCGTTCTCCTGGCATCCACCAAACCCAGATTGATCCGTTGGACTGCCAGATGGTGAAGTGTGATTCATCACTCCAGAGAACGCATTTCCACTGCTCCAGAGTCCAATGGTGGCGAGCTTTACACCACTCCAGCCGACGCTTGACATTGCGCAAGGTGACCTAAGGCTTGTGTGCGGCTGCACGACCATGGAAACCCATTTCATGAAACTCCCGACTAACAGTTCTTGTGCTGACGTTGCTTCCAGAGGCAGTTTGGAACTTGGTAGTGAGTGTTGCCGGTCCCTTTCTGTGAGCTTGTGTGTCCTACCACATCGCAGCTGAGCCATTGTTGCTCCTAGATGTTTTCACTTGACAATAACAGCACTTTCAACTCTAACAACTCTAAGAAATTTGACGAACTGACTTGTTGAAAAGGTGGCATCCTATGACAGTGCCACGTTGAAAGTCACTGAGCTCTTCAGTAAGGACATTTTACTGACAATGTTTGTCTATGGAGATTGCATGGCGGTGTGCTCAATTTTATACCTGTCAGCAACGGGTGTGAAGTGGTGTCCACATACTTTTGTATATATATATAGTGTACATGCAACCATCAATTGGATTGCAGACATCACAGATCAAGAGCTAACTATCTTGTCGAATCCCCGAGCTGCCAAGGTAAAAATCTGTCTTTCTGCATCTGAGCAAGGCAGTTAACCCACTGTTCCCCAGGCGCCGAAGACATGGATGTCGATTATGGCAGCCCCCCGCACCTCTCTGATTCAGAGGGTTTGGGCTAAATGCGGAAGACGCATTTCAGTTGAAGGCATTCAGTTGTATAACTGACTAGGTATCCCCCTGTCCCTGTTTGTGGGTTTTGCATGTATTGTCATTTTTGAGCGTTGAGGCATAAAGCTGTCAGGCATAGCGTGTAGCATAAAATTGGGGTCCAGAGCCTCTGAGATTGTTCTGACCCAAATAGACTCTACTCTAGCCATCTGGACTGAGCTGAAACCTACTAATAGTGTCCTCCTCTGCTCTACAGACACAGACCGGGTCTCACAGCCCTGTAGTCTGGTCCCTCACCCCTTCTGTTACCCCTCTCTCTGTCTTTGTCTCGACCACCTGCTACTGGGACTATCCAGCTCCACATCTCCACAGCTCCAAAATGGCTGAAATGATTTCATGTAATAGAGGTCAACTCTGCATGTATGCTGACGCTCAGTTTCACTTTGAGACGCAAATTCATTTTCCGACCATACAGTACATGTCAGAGGATTCAGTTTGATGAAATTAGAGTTTTGAATTATATCGATACAGTGACTTGGAATTGGAATCTGTCCAATGATCTATCCATCAGAATGAGGGTGATATGCAACATGCATCAGTCTCTTGTTGACAGAAATATGAAATGTTGAGTCATAGCATAATGCTGATGTGGGTATGACACAAGCCATTGATTCATGTAGTCATAAATCAGTCCTAATCAGATGAGTTGTAAACCCCCACTGTGGAAGATGTAGCCTGTGGACTTTGAACAGAACAATGGCGAATTAGGCTGATAGCAGAGACAGGAAAGAGAGATAAAGGTTTGGTCAGATGAACACAGTCCTAAGATGCCTTAGCTAAGTGCACTATTAACCGTACACACTGGTGGACACAAGTGTGCATGAACACCACACATACACAGTGGCATGTCCAGAACATTTTTGAATAGGGTGGCCAAGGTGGGGCACAGACCCAGTTGAGGGGGGCAATAACATTTTGCACCTTAATCGATGGAAGGTGGATTTTTGTTCTATATAATTATGACGGTTCAACACATGAAATGCTTCAGCATAGGTTTGGCCACCCCTTAACTTTTCCTCTTCAAATAAATCATAAATCGATTCCAAAAGTCTTGTTACAGTGCTTGCATTCAAGGTCAGGATTTTATATAAGGGTATTAGCCTACAGCAGTAAATCCACTGGAAAGTGCCATCCAGAGTGCAAATTATACCGTGACATTCGGGAGTCTCTTTTTCATGGGACCTCCTATATGGCCTTTTATAGTAAAGACACATAATTTAACTGTAAAAATGTATTACCTTTTAATGTGTCATTAACACAACCAGTCATAATGTTTTTATCTGGTTGTCAAACAAATCACTTCAAAAGTAGATTAAGTAGGTTACCTGCGCACGTTCATGCACCTCAAAATATGTCCAGCGTCCGAATGGTGCGTCCGAATGGTGCGTCCGAATGGATGCACCCGCCATTTGAATGGAAAGGGACATCTATTACAACCACCATCATCTTAAAGGCCCACCTCAGAGGAAGATGCCCCACCTATTTCAAGTAATTCCTGTCCTAGAGCGGATATTATCCTAGAGGTGAAAGCACCATCAGTTAAGACAGGCTCCTTTACTGTATAACTTTACTGTATAACTATTTCAGAAAAAGACTACCAGTCTACCTGGCAGGAGATGAGTCTCAGCTAAACCGTGCCTATACAACCTTTTGACATGTTGAGGGTTGACGTTTGTCTGACTCTTGCTGTTTGATAATTCCAGTGATACCGTGTCGTATTCCTAACGTCATTAATATTTGGACGGACATTACCAAATAGCTATATTCTTTGTTCTCTCTTATCATTTCAGGAAGCTAGCTTGCTATACACTGGGTGTACAACATATTAGGAACACCTGCTCTTTCCATGATATAGGCTGACCAGGAGAATCCAGGTGAAGCTATAATCCCTTATTGATGTCACCTGTTAAATCCACTTCAATCAGTGTAATTAAAAGGGAGGAGACAGGTTAAAGAAGGATTTTTAAGCCTTGAGACAATTGAGACATGAGCTGTGTTCAAATACTCATACTAACCGCACTAACCATACTATTCGTGATGTAAATTGAGCATGTAGAATGCTTATTGGTCATAGTATGGAGATAGTTAGTATGCCAAAAGTTCCAAAATACGAAGTATACAAGAGGACACTATTTCCGTCCATGATGCAATTCTTCAGAAATGAGCCTGGCTTCACAATGTTTTCAGATTTGAAGAACATGGTGGAAAATATGCAGCTGAAGTCCGACAAGAGCGGATACATATTGATTGCTTTAACTAATTATGACAAATGTTAAGAAAATGTTGAGCAGTGTAATAAAGTCATGACTTTTCAAATGAGTTACGTTACACATTATGTTGACTGACAATTTGTTAGCTACGCTAGCCTTGCGAACCGCAAAGCATGTCATTACAGCAGTTGCTTGTATGTACCCGTATGTTAGCTAGCTACCTAATGTTAGTTGGCTACTAATACATTGAACTTTCCGGTATAACTATATGCTATCAAACTACCCAACATTTATTGACTTGATTATTCACGTCATTCTTAGCTTAGCTAAACCGTATAGTCAAAGCCATTTTGGGTTTACTACCATTTTATTTGGGCATTTTTATTGTTCAGAAATGTGGTGGGTACTGTACTCTCTTCGTTCGCAGGACTTTATCCTGCTAAATGTCCGAACTGAATTTGGTAAAAGGGCTTGTATGTACTCTGCGCCATCGGCTTGGAACGCCTTACAAAATACTTTTATACTGGAAGAACTTGTCCCGATTGGTGTTTTTAAATCACTGATGAAGGATTTTGAGGCTGATTCCCTGACCTGCAAATGTTTTTAATTTGCTAATTTATGATTTTGTTATACTCTTGTGAATTCTATGGTTTTTACTAGATTACTTGTAGTTTTTAATGTTGTCTGTCTGTAATTGTGTAATGACTTGGTGCTGACTATCTTGGCCAGGACGCTCTTGAAAAAGAGATTTCAAATCTCAATGAGCCCTTACTGGTTAAATAAAGGTTAAATTAAATACATAAAATAAAAATTGTCGTTGTGCGTTCTCAATGGACATGGTTAATGAAGTTGTAAGATGTTTAGCTAGTAATTTGTTATGCTAACAAGCTAGCAAGAAGTTGCATAGCAACAGCATCAACTTTCAATAGACAGGCGAAGCACTAGTACACTCAACTAAAAGGATACAGTTCGTTTACAGTATACTAAAATTAACTAATAGTATGTAGTATATACTCATTAAGTGTGTAGTATACATTATGTTGGTATGAGTTTTCGAACACAGCTATGGATGTGTGTTCCATTCAGAGGGTGAATGGGCAAGACAAAAGATTTTAGTCCCTTTGATCGGCGTATGGTAGTAGGTGCCAGGCGCAGCGGTTGAGTGTGTCAAGAATTGCAACCCTGCTGGGTTTTTCACGCTCAACAGTTTCCCGTGTGTATCAAGAATGGTCCACCACCCAAAGGACATCCAGTCAACGGCAGGCCAGTGGTCAAAAACGGTCAACACATTTTTTTTTAACAACTTTATTTAACTAGGCAAGTCAGTTAAGAACAAATTCTTATTTTCAATGACGGCCTAGGAACAGAGGGTTAACTGCCTTGTTCAGGGGCGGAACTACAGATTTTTACCTTGTCAGCTCGGGGATTCAATCTGGCAGCCTTTTGGTTACAAGTCCAACACTCTAACCACTAATGTACCTGCCGCCCCAATTGATAAAAGAGGGCAAAGGAGGCTGACGCAGACGGTCTACAGTTAGTCAACTGACAGTCCACATGGGCCATTATCCCTATGGAATGCTTTCGACACCTTGTAGAGTCCATGCCCTGACGAATTGACACTGTTCTGAGGGCAAAAGGGGGTGCAACTCAATATTAGGAAGGTGTACCTAATGTTTTGTACACTCAGTGTATATCAATGCATTATACACTGCTCAAAAAAATAAAGGGAACACTAAAATAACACATCCTAGATCTGAATGAATGAAATATTCTTATTAAATACTTTTTTCTTTACATAGTTGAATGTGCTGACAACAAAATCACACAGAAATGATCAATGGAAATCAAATTTATCAACCCATGGAGGTCTGGATTTGGAGTCACACTCAAAATTAAAGTGGAAAACCACACTACAGGCTGATCCAACTTTGATGTAATGTCCTTAAAACAAGTCAAAATGAGGCTCAGTAGTGTGTGTGGCCTCCACGTGCATGTATGACCTCCCTACAACGCCTGGGCATGCTCCTGATGAGGTGGCGGATGGTCTCCTGAGGGATCTCCTCCCAGACCTGGACTAAAGCATCCCCCAACTCCTGGACAGTCTGTGGTGCAACGTGGCGTTGGGGGAAGGAGCGAGACATGATGTCCCAGATGTGCTCAATTGGATTCAGGTCTGGGGAACGGGCGGGCCAGTCCATAGCATCAATGCCTTCCTCTTGCGGGAACTGCTGACACACTCCAGCCACATGAGGTCTAGCATTGTCTTGCATTAGGAGGAACCCAGGGCCAACCGCACCAGCATATGGTCTCACAAGGGGTCTGAGGATCTCATCTCGGTACCTAATGGCAGTCAGGCTACCTCTGGCGAGCACATGGAGGGCTGTGCGGCCCCCCAAAGAAATGCCACCCCACACCATGACTGACCCAGCGCCAAACCGGTCATGCTGGAGGATGTTGCAGGCAGCAGAACGTTCTCCACGGCGTCTCCAGACTCTGTCACGTCTGTCACATGTGCTCATGTGCTCAGTGTGAACCTGCTTTCATCTGTGAAGAGCACAGGGCGCCAGTGGCGAATTTGCCAATCTTGGTGTTCTCTGGCAAATGCCAAACGTCCTGCACGGTGTTGGGCTGTAAGCACAACCCCCACCTGTGGACGTCGGGCCCTCATACCACCCTCATGGAGTCTGTTTCTGACCGTTTGAGCAGACACATGCACATTTGTGGCCTGCTGGAGGTCATTTTGCAGGGCTCTGGCAGTGCTCCTCCTTGCACAAAGGCGGAGGTAGCGGTCCTGCTGCTGGGTTGTTGCCCTCCTACGGCCTCCTCCACGTCTCCTGATGTACTGGCCTGTCTCCTGGTAGCGCCTCCATGCTCTGGACACTACGCTGACAGACACAGCAAACCTTCTTGCCACAGCTCGCGTTGATGTGCCATCCTGGATGAGCTGCACTACCTGAGCCACTTGTGTGTGTTGTAGACTCCGTCTCATGCTACCACTAGAGTGAAAGCACCGGCAGCATTAAAAAGTGACCAAAACATCAGCCAGGAAGCATAGGAACTGAGAAGTGGTCTGTGGTCACCACCTGCAGAACCACTCCTTTATTGGGGGTGTCTTGCTAATTGTCTATAATTTCCACCTGTTGTCTATTCCATTTGCACAACAGCATGTGAAATTTATTGTCAATCAGTGTTGCTTCCTAAGTGGACAGTTTGATTTCACAGAAGTGTGATTGACTTGGAGTTACATTGTGTTGTTTAAGTGTTCCCTTTATTTTTTTGAGCAGTGTATAAATTGTGGCTGCGTATCTGCCATAGAAATAGAATATAAGCTCCGGTAATATGGATAGCCTAATGAATGGTTTGGAGCTTGTATTTAAGCAATGGGCGAGTTTTGCATGGCCCGGTGCCCCGGGTGGGTGGAGATTTCTCTTTAGGATCAACGGAATTGTTGAAAATGAGCAAAAACTACACACCTGCGGCACTGGGCTATGCAAAACGAAATTGCCTAAAATGTTAGTGGTCAAAACTGTTCATCTTGGGGCGACAGGGCAGCGGGGTTATAAAATGCAATCATACAGTATCACACAATTTTACCATTTATAAAATATTCATATATATTTTTTTTGCAGAATAGCTAAAAAATAAGTCAATCTTGACAAATTATAATTTGCTGCACCCCCTATTTTAATTTGCTCCATGGCAAGGCGGCCAAGTGTAGGGTAGTCACTAGTTAACAAGGCCACAAAGTCATGATTTTCTGTCACGCCTGCTCCCCGCTCTCTGGCGCTCAAGGGCGCCAGGCTGCGCTTCATTACACACACCTGTCACCATCATTACGCGCATCAGCGCTCACTGGACTCACCTGGACTCCTTCACTTTGTTGATTGACTTCCCTATTTCTGTCTGCTCCTCACTCTCTTCCCTGTGTCAGAATTATTGTCGTTTCCGTTTCCCCTGTCCAGACGCTGTCCGTATTCTGTTCCTGTCCATGGTCATTAAATGTTCACTCCCTGCACCTGCTTCTCGTCTCCAGCGTCGGTCCTTACAATTTTCTTAAAATCAGATTTTAAACCTAACTCTCACCTTAACCCTAACATTTACCACACTGCTACCATTAGCCTAAATCTAAACTCAAAAAGCAATTTTGTTTTCATGAATTTGTACAATATAGCCTATTTTGACTTTGTGGCTGTTTTATCTAATGGAAACCCAGGTGTAGGCTACATAGAAAAGCTGTTTGGCTCTCAGAGGACAACAGGTGTTTCTGATTATTAAACATTGTAATGCGGGTGGGTGTTAATGGTGCTTTCAAAACAACTTGGAACTCAGGGAAAAAACTAGGTCAAATCATGATGTCAGCGATCTTCAGGTTAGAAAGGCGGAGCTCTAAAAAGATGCCAGAGTTTCCAACTTGGAATTCCGAGTTGGATGACCGATTTGCCTTGAATGCACTGAGCACGGCATAACATTTAAATAAAACCCAGCCCTGAAACGAAATGTTGGCTGAAAAGAATTTGCACATTATCTCATAGGAAAAGACACGTAAGACTCACGGAAACATTTGAAGTTACACATTCGGATTTGGCACTTCAAGCCCAAATATGTCATACTTTGACTAAAACGATGACTTATCTTACCATTTGTCTTTCAACTCAAAAAGGTATTCTACTGATGTGGGCGTTTAATGACATTCAGACTACAGAGTGGCATGTATTAATGGATGCCAAGGGAAGCCAGGCTTCCCCAACAATTTTAACAATACAAAGAGAAACAAACGTATAAATTATTTCTCATTCGTGTCTATCCGTGGTTCATAATTGTCCTTCAATTCGCAAGAGGCTATTTCACCAGAGAAAGCATCTGAGCGAGGCAAACAGTGCCCCTCTGTCTTCGTATCTGTAACCCATGTATCTGATGATGTCTGACCCAAAATAATATGACATGTCACATACTAAGACAGGGGCGCTGTTTCGCTCGTTCGGATGCTTTCTCCAGTGAGATTGAGGAGTCTCGCTGTCGGTGAGCGTCTTGGTCAAAATTATCAATATGTTTAGAGATGACCTATCAGAGCTCAGAATTTGTGGGGGGGCCACTGGGGTGGCCAATCAGATTTCAGGGAGGGCCGTGACCACCCTGGGCCACTCCCTGGACATGCCACTGCACACACACACACACACACACACACACACACACACACACACACACACACACACACACACACACACACACACACACACACACACACACACACACACACACACACACACACACACACACACACACACACACACACACACATACACACACACACTGTATGATGTTCCTCTGTCCTGTGTTTTACAGGTCATCATTCTAGGGGAGCTCTCTGGTGACAGTGACCCCTCTGAGATCGTGGCCATAGATGACATCTCCTTCAGTGATGGTTGTGTGACTGTCCCTGGTAAGGTCTTCTTCCATACCACTTCACTGTACACACAAATGTCAGGCCATGGCAAGGGTTAAAATGATCAGAATCAGCGTTAAACAGTAAAGTATATCCCTATAGGGCTACATATGAGAAAAACCAAGAAGAGGGGGATATACTGTAGTTGAAATACAAATATCAACACACACACAATCCTGTTCTGTGTGTTGGCATTCTGAAGAGGCAGGTAGACATGGCCCGAGCTGTCAATCATTACTCAAAATGTGGAAATGTTTGGTTGTTTTTTGCCTTATAAACCTACTGTAACTGGCCTCAAATTGAGGCCTCTTAATCATGAGACAATAAATTCACCCCAAAGTGTGAGCTCACCATCTTAATTTATGGCTGTTGGCGTGATGGAGTCGACAAGAGAGACATGTGGCCTCGTGAAACCATAATTCAGGGCTGTGTGTGTGTGAGATTGCTGGACATGGATTTGTGAATGACAGCACTGAATGTGAGAGGCCCCAGGGCTGCACAGCATTAGAGCGGATCGTATTACCTTATACTATGAGCAAAATACATTTTAAACCCGCTAGAGAAAGATTTCCATAATCTCTGCCTCAGTGCGCTCCTTCAGTAGAGGTAGAGGAGATCAGCAACACTTGGAGAACAAATGGAATTAAATAAAAAAGCTTTATTGCAATGAATAGTACCAACATGTTTCAGATTTGTCCTATAGGGTTTTTACAGAAATAAGAAGGAATGAAGATTTTGAACGTTTCAAAATGGCCTCAGGGACCAATCACAAAGAATATGCTAATAAAAAATGCGATAGGTTAAAACAGTTGTAGAAAGACCAATTGATTGTGAGTACATGTTGCACTGACCAATGGAATGTGAAAACACTAAAATTACATCAAACATTAGGTTGGATGAGTTACATGAATCTAACCAATTATTATTAGTGTAGACTGACCAATAGATTGTGATATTATGTTGTACTGAACAATAGAACAATAGTACATTTGTTTTCTGTGAGGGGGTTCTATTAATCTCACCCGGGTGCCCGTGTAGGCATGTTTTGCACCTGGTGAAGTTGATTGCATTCTTTTTGGAACCGGGCTGCCTCCGGGGCTTGAGCCAGGTGCCCCATTCAAAGCCCACAGCGAAGTTGGCTCAAAACAAAGTGACATAGGAGCGCGTGGAGTAATGAGTAGGATTCTGTTTCACGTGCAAAAGTGATTGCCTTGGAGCTTTATCTGGCTTCCCAATGAAATCGAGTTAGAAAATTCAAATATTTATTTTATGGAAAATAAATGTTGTATGTTTTTGGAGGATGCACCATGCTGCCTTGTTGACAAAATGTTAGAGCGGAGAAGATCGACTTGAGAATGGGGCTCCTCTCTCCCCGTGTTCACCTGGTGACCGGCCTTTGGCTGGTTCCATGCGGCTCAGATAATCGAATCCGCCCAATGATGAAGTCAGTTGAGAATATTACCACCTGGCAATGTAAACAGACACTCACGACATTACCAATGATAAATAAGGAAAAAGAAGAGATATGCTTACTAGAGGAAATCCTTGATAATGAATTGCTCATTCATACAGTACCATTAGGAAAAAAAAACATTTTAAAATGGAATCTATAAAACGCCTCTCTACGCTTTCTAAATTGATTAATGACGCCACCTCTTGGACCCAGGGACATTTTTTCAATACAAATAATTTGCTTCTTTAAAATGTCTGGCCACTGGATTTTTAAGATCTTCTCTTTTGATAGACCGTCTGTGTTCAGTGATGCTTTCCTTAAGGGATTAATTAAGGGAACGTTCAGTCTCACCTATGTATACTTTCCCGCAACAACATTTTATCATATAAACAACGTTTCTTGGTCTCACAAGTTATGAAACGGTTCATTTCCATTCTCTTGCTCTGACAGGGTGATTGTACCATTTAATATTTCTTATGAGTTGACAATTAATACAATTAACACACTTAAAATTCCCCACTGCTGGGCATCCTGTAAGACTATTGGACGTATGGTCTTGGGAGGGACAAGCTTTCACCACTCTGTTTCTTATGTTCCTTTCTTAAAAGTAACCAGCGGTTTCTCCTTAAATACATTTTCTTAAAGGGGACGACTTTGTAAAATATACCCGTGTTTAAATATAACATTCTTTATAGTACTTGTCTTGGGAGTAAGGGTGGTGCAATATATAAGAGATGGCTTTTTCTTCTCTTGTTCTGAACCAGTGGGAGCTTTCCCGGGTTCTCTGTTTTAATTTGACTTCAGCTTCTTGTAGCCATTCCCTTTAAAAATACAAATCTTCCAATTTATCCAGCCTACATTGTTAATTCCTTTCTTATATACCGGGTGGGTCTAATCCTGAATGCTGATTGGTTCAAACTGCATTCTAGCCGGTATCTATTCCACAAGTTACCACCGGCTAAATCTAAAGGCTTTTCTTCAGAGGTAGGGTGATAGTGGTTTTCATGTAAAAGGTTGTTGCAGCCTGTGGGTTTGGTATACAGATCGCAGAATAAAACACAAATTTTTTAGTGACCATCATGTCCAAAAAAGGTAATCGTTTCAGTGTTATAATTCATAGTAAATTTCAGACATCTAAAATGATCATGTATAAACCTCTGTTCCAACATTGTAATGTCTCCCTGTTGTAGTAAAAAAACATGATCGATATAACGTCTCCAAGTAACAATATTGGGGGAGAAAATAGTTAATGTTAGGGTCCTATAAAAAACGTTATTCTAGTCTGCTGACAAAAAGATTAGGATAACAATATAAAAGCCATCTTTGTTCCCTTGCCAGTGGAAGGTAGGGCTTATTATTGAAAAAAATAAGTTGCTTTTCAAAACAGAAGAAGCCAGGCTGCTGGTGAAGCTTGTGGGGAGGTTGTGTACTGGTCTGGTATCAAAATAGTGTTCAGAGGTCTCCAGGCCTTGTTGATGTGGCATGGTGGTATACAAGGCCTTAAAATCCAAGGAGCACAATACAGTTCCTGGGTTCAACAGGGGAGGCTATTGATGAACACAATGAACTGAGTGCTGTCCTTGATGTATGACTTCAGCTTAGGGACAAACTCTTTAATGTGATGATCTACAAAAACTGGAGACCCTTTCTGTGAGTCTACCAAACCTGAGACAACTGGTGTGTCAGGATGGTTAAGAGGCTTGAGGAGGCACTCATTCAGGAGAAACTGTGCAACTTTAGGGGTGATATCTGAATTAAACTCACCCTCCTCAAGTAAGAGTCTGAGATCTGTTTGGAATACTCTTGAAGGATATGCGTTCATCTGTTCATAGAAACAAGAGTCATTAAGTTGTCTTAGGACCTCCTGGTCATATCTGGATTTGTCCATAACCACAATTGCGCCTCCTTTATCTGGCAGGTTTTATGACAACAGAGGCATTCTTCTCAAGTTCACTTAGTGCCATCTGCTTTTCTTTAGAACTGTTCATTTTGTCGTGGGCTTTCTTCTTGAGATGCGTTTCCAAATCCAACTCAGTGAGTCTACACTACAGTGCCTTACAAATCTATTAATCCCCCTTGGCATTTTTGCTATTTTGTTGCATTACAACCTGTAATTTAAATTGATTTTTATTTGGATTTCATATAATGGACATACAAAACATTGTCCAAATCGGTGAAATGAAAATAATTACTGAGTCAAATGATCTGTCACAAGATCTCAGTATATATACACCTGTTTTGAAAGACCCCAGAGTCTGCAACACCACTAAACAAGGGGCACCACCAAGTAAGCGGCACCATGAAGACCAAGAAGCTCTCCAAACAGGTCAGGGACAAAGCTGTGGAGAAGTACAGATCAGGGTTGGGTTATAAAAAAATATCCGAAACTTTGAACATCCCACGGAGCACCATTAAATCCATTATTAAAAAATTTAAAGAATATGGCACCACAAAAAAACTGCCAAGAGAGGGTCGCCCACCAAAACTCACGAACCAGGCAAGGAGGGCATTAATCAGAGAGGCAACAAAGAGACCAAAAATAACCCTGAAGGAGCTGCAAAGCTCCACAGTGGAGATTGGAGTACTTTAAGCCGTACATTCCACAGAACTGGGCTTTATGGAATGGCCAGAAAAAGTGGCCAGAAAAAAAGACATTGCTGAAATAAAAAAATGTGGGAGACTCCCCAAACATATGGAAGAAGGTACTCTGGTCAGATGAGACTAAAATTTAACTTTTTGGCTTTCAAGGAAAACGCTATGTCTGGCGCAAACCCAACACCTCTCATCACCCCAACAACAACATCCCCACAGTGAAGCAAGGTGGTGGCAGCATCATGCTGTGGGGATGTTTTTCATCAGAAGGGACTGGGAAACTGATCAGAATTGAAGGAATGATGGATGGCGCTAAATACATGGAAATTCTTGAGGGAAACCTGTTTCAGTCTTCCAGAGATTTGAGACTGGGGTGGAGGTTCACCTTCCAGCAGGACAATGACCCTAAGCATACTGCTAAAGCAACACTTGAGTGGTTTAAGGGGAAACATTTAAATGTCTTGGAATAGCCTAGTCAAAGCCCAGACCTCCATCCAGTTGAGAATCTGTGGTATGATTTAAGGATTGCTGTACACTAGCGGAACCCATCCAACTTGAAGGAGCTGGAGCAGTTTTGCCTTGAAAAATGGGCAAAAATCCCAGTGGCTAGATGTGCCATGCTTATAGAGACATACCCCAAGAGACTTGCAGCTGTAATTGCTGCAAAAGGTGGCTCTACAAAGTATTGACTTTGGGGGGGTGAATAGTTATGCATGCTCAAGTTTTCAGTTTTTTTGTCTTATTTCTTGTTTGTTTCACAATTTTTTTTATTTTGCATCTTCAAAATGGTAGGCATGTTGTGTAATTCAAATGATACAAACACCCAAAAAATCTATTTTAATTCCAGGTCGTAAGGCAACAAAATAGGAAAAATGCCAATGGGGGTGAATACTTTTGCAAGCCACTGTGTGTCTCAATTGAGTTACCTCCTTCAATAGTACACATTGCACACAGATATTCAACTCCTGAGTGTGACACTCAGCCTTGGCATATCATCTTTAGTAGTAGCCTACAGACCTTGGATTTGTCTGTGTGCATTGACAATGGAACTCAAATCTGTACCCACAAGCCAATGTTTTTGACGTTTTCTTTTCACATGATACTACAGCAATATTTCTCAGCACCAAGTACACTATAGAATCTTTACGGTGCGGTTTACGACCAACATAATTCACCCGATAGTATTACTTACCCTTTCTCTGTGTCTATAAAACAAATGGAGGTCATAAGTTCGCCATCGATTTTCCTATTTTACCATCCGCCGGGTGCCTTTGGGCCCTAAAGTCTTCTCTCATGGTTTGATGTGTGTAGAGAGAGTCGGTATTGTCATTTAACGTAACACCCCTAAAGCGGTGCTTTGAGGCGTGGTTCCCTTAGTCTGCCCACAGCAGGGCCAGCTACTAGCCACCAGCACCGGGCCTAGTTTAGCGTGTCTAAGTGGATGGGGCAGGTCAATGACATCCCAGGCATGCTATCTCTCTGCCTCCATCTGTCTTCTTGCTCCTGTGGTGCCATGTTTAACTGTGCGACTGTGCTATGACTCATCAAGCCTGGGAATTGTCCTGGTCAACCGTAATGACAAAGACGTAAAAACACACAAACTGCTAACGCCGGGGCGGGTGCAAGATCCCGACGCTAGTGACTTCATCTTAGTGTCCGTGTTATTTTCTCTCAGGTGTGTCTGGTCGGTCATCTCGACTCCTACTAAACTTTACTGCCTATGAATAATGCCAGCATGTTTTAATTAAACACTCTTGGACAGAGCAGAAGAACCTGTGTTATACCAACACTTGTGAAAAGTAGGCTATAGCTTAGTAGCTTGACTTTGATCCATAGCACATGAGATGTTGACATTTCTCTATGAGCTATAAACACATCATTCATTCATTTGATCACCCTATTGTAGGAAATGTACAATTTGTAGTATATTTCAGGATTAAAAAGGATTCTGAAGTTTGTGATTTCCACTTTGAAATTTCCGACTTGTCCATTTAATTATAACCCTGATAATAATTCATATTTTCTGTTGCTGCAGGATCATTTCCCTCCTGTAGCAAACTGGCTCAAATTAAGATCCTGCATCTGTAGCACCATATTGCCTGTAGCCTACAGTACATGGTGGAGGAACATATTGCCTGTAGCCTACTGTACATGGTAGGCTGTAAGTGGCACTTCACTTTTTTGTATGGAAAACATCTGTGAGGATTTCTTTTACAATATTCACCATATATTGACACAATTACAATCTTTTTTGAATAAAAATCTTATTTCATCAATTACATTTGGAAATACGTATTTGAGTGAACATTAGCAAGCAAGCAGGAGATGAAAGTGAATTATCTCTTCCCTGTCTCCCCGGTTTTAGCTTGCGGCTATTAGGATTAGGATTTAGGATATTAACTAGCTTGTACATGACAAATTGAGCTAGCTATGTTATCTACATATGGCAGTACACAAACAAAATCTAGCTCGCTTATTTTGCCAGCTAGAAAGAAATAGCCGCAAATTAATTCAGTAACGGAGGAAGAGGATAGTGTAGCATGTGCTTAGCATGGAATATGCTAACAATGAAACTGACCAAAGGACTAGATTCGGGAAGAGCAGTAAAGAGATTAGCATTAAAAGATCAGACCAGAGACCAGGATATACAATTTTAACATGGTACTAATGCCGGCTAGTTTATTTTAGAAAAAGTTGTAGTTCTGAAAGTAAAAAATGCAAATCACAATAATTGTATTTCACCTTAAACAAATTAACAGTATTGAAATACCCTGGGTAATCTGGCATTACTCATCTCATATGTATGTACTGTTTTCTATGCTATTCTACGGTATCTCATTCACTTAATGTTTACATATCTTGCATTACTTATCTCATATGTATATACTGTATTCTATACTATTCTACTGTATCTTAGTCCGTTCCACTCTGACATCGCTCGTCCATATGTATATAGGCATAATTCATTCCTACTTAGATTTTTGTGTATTGGGTATATGTTGTGTAATTTGTCAGATATTACTGCACTGTCAGAGCTAGAAGCGCAAGCATTTCGCTACACCCGCAATAATATCTGCTAATCACGTGTATGTGACCAATAACATTTTATTTGATTTAGTTAATAATCTATGGGTCTATTTCAATGCCTCAAGTAAAATTGGTTTCTATTTCAATATCTCAGATAAAATCAGGTGCACCCTTCTATAGTATCAATTATCACCAGTAAAGTTAAATTCAGATAACAAAATGACATTCAAATACACATTCAATATTTCAGTCCTTTCCCATAACATGGGGTGATCGGTCCCAACAAATAAAGTAGAGCTGTGGAGAATAGAGTACTTAAATGTCATTCAAGAAATTGTCCTCTTGAAGACTCAAACCATAAAAAAACTGACCAAGTAAATGGTCCACAAATGCATTCAACTGCTTCTCAAGATGAATGGACAGTAAATTATCGGCGTTTCTCTGAAGAGATTGCTATGATTGAACTCACAATTAAAGGCTAGACCTAAAGGATTTGCGCACTTCTAGTTGAGTTTCATGGACTATTAACCCATTAGTTGACCTGGTTTACAATAGCTAGCTATAGCAAGCTAACGTTAGCGGCTGCCTCTTCAACAAGAAGCAACTTTGACAACATTGATCCTAAGATAAAGAAATGGACTTTCCCATTGATCATAATCGACAATACAAAGAAAGCATGGCTCTGGGGCTTCTCCGAAATGCCACCAGTTCTGCGATCGGATCCATGCCCAAAGCGTCATATTTCAGTATATCCCACACTCAGCAGGCTGTATAGAAAAACTCTCCTGGAACCACAGAATGACCGAATTACCGCAACCCCCATAAACACCACGAGAACTATAAACTAACAGTGACCACCGCGACGGTGGCCAAAACTACTCTTTCCCATAAGCTTGTACTATATATAGTATGACATCATCAGCAGTTAGCACCCAACAGCTGGCAGACATGTTTACATTTGGTTAGTTTTATTAGTGTTGTTTAGATGGAAGACGTGAGCTAAATGCGCTATAGCTAGCTAATGTTAGAATTGAGGTAGGAAGTTAGCTCTTTCACTTAGCTACTGGTTCACTTACATTCTCTCGGTCTCTGCTGGTGCTGCTGTCTGTTTAAGATGCTTTAGAAACCACATTGATGGTATGGACAGCATGCACTTTAAGAAGCAACATCTCGCTGAAGCCCTCCCACACATTTCTGCAACATTGAAGGTTCCCAAGAACACAGTGGCCTCCATCATTCTTAAATGGAAGAAGTTTGGAACCACCAAGACTTCCTAAAGCTGGCCGCCCTGCCTAACTGAGCATTCGGGGGAGAAGGGCCTTGGTCAGGGAGGTGACCAAGAACCTGATGGTCATTTAAACAGAGCTCCAGAGTTCCTCTGTGGAGATGGGAGAACCTTTCAGAAGGTAAACCATCTCTGCAGCACTCCACCAATCAGGCCTTTATGGTAGAGTCGCCAGACAGAAGCCACTCCTCAGTAAAAGGCACATGGTCTGATGAAACCAAGATTGAACCCTTTGGCCTGAATGCCAAGCATCATGTCTGGAGGAAACCTGGCACCATCCCTACGGTGAAGCATGTTGGTGGCGACATCATTGCTGTGGGGATGGATCCAAGATGGCGTAGCAGTAAGACGTGTTTGTTTTTGTCCCGTGTAAAAAAAAAAATTGTATACATTACAATATATTTCAGTCTCTTTTTTCCATTTTCAGATTAAATATACCTTCCTGCAACCCGCCTCACCCAATGTGGTATGGATCTGCTATTTTTTTTTAACCTTTAACTGGAACCTCCATCAGAGGCTAGCCATCAGTAGCTAGCCAGCTAATTAGCTACTAGCTATTTAGTCATTGTTAGCCACTGCTAGTGGTCTTTACCTTTAGCTCAGACGCCAGCCGCTTTAGCCCGGATAGCCCTGGATAATACCTGCCAGTCTGCACAGCGCGATATCAGCCCTGAGCATATCGGACTGCTTTTTACCGGATTCCTGCCGCAAGCTCTGGACCATTACACCGGCTCATCACAGCTAGCTAGCTGCTACCGAGTGGCTATTGTGGCTAACGCCCTTGTCCAGAAGCAAGCACCAGTTAGCCTCGAGCTAGCCTCAAGCTAGGCCCATCTCCCGGCTAACAAACGAAGTACACCAACTACAATACCTCTTTGCCAATTGGCCTGGACCCTTTGTTGACACGGAGCCCCGCCGATCCATCACGACTGGTCTGCTGGTCTGTTGACGTAATTCGGCCGATGTGCTCTCAACCGGGCAACTGCGTTGTGGATGTCGGTGAAGACCCATCTGCTAGCCCCGGCCGGCTAGCTTTCTGAACGCTGTGTCTCCCGCTCGCCTAGCGTAGTAACGACTACCGAATGGCTCCCTGTTTCATCTATTGCTGCTCATTGGACCCTATGATCACTCGGCTACACAGCTGATGCTTGCTGGACTGTTCATTAACACGGTAATTAATTTTGTTTATCTGTCGGCCCCAGCCTCGAACTCAGGCCCTGTGTGTAGCTAACTGACCCTCTCTGCCCATTTATCGCCATTTACCCGTTGTTGTTGTCTTAGCTGTTTACCTGTTGTTGTCTTACCCATTGTTGTCTTAGCTCTCCCAATAAACACCTGTGATTGCTTTATGCCTCTCTCTAATGTCAATATGCCTTGTATACTGTTGTTAAGCCCCTAGTCCCGCTCAACATGCCTCAGATAGCGCCTTTGTCCCACCACCCACACATACGGAGACCGCACCTAGCTTAACTTGCGTCTCCAGAGATGCAACCTCTCTCATCGTCACTCAATGCATAGGTTTACCTCCACTGTACTCGCACCCTACCATACCCTTGTCTGTACATTATGCCCTGAATCTATCCTACCACGCCCAGAAATCTGCTCCTTTAATTCTCTGTTCCCAACGCTCTAGACGACCAGTAATTATAGCCTTTAGCCGTACATTCATCCTACTCCTCCTTTGTTCCTCTGGTGATGTAGAGGTTAACCCAGGCCCTGTGTGTCCCCAGGTGCTCTCATTTGTCCTGGCTTAGGAAGGCCACCAAAAATTCTGAAATTTCCATCCCCAATTACAAAATTTTCCATCAAGATAGAACTGCTAAAGGGGGCGGAGTTGCAATCTACTGTAGAGATAGCCTGCAGAGTTCTGTCATACTATCCAGGTCTATGCCCAAACAGTTCGAGTTTCTACTTTTACAAATCCATCTCCAGAAATAAGTCCCTCGCTGTTGCCACTTGTTATAGACCCCCCTTCAGCTCCCAGCTGTGCCCTGAACACCATATGTGAATTGATTGCCCCCATCTATCGTCAGAGTTCGTACTGTTAGGTGACCTAAATTGGGATATGCTTAACACCCCGGCCATCCTACAATCTAAGGTAGATGCCCTCAATCTCACACAAATTATCAAGGAATCTACCAGGTACAATCCCACATCCGTAAACATGGGCACCCTCATAGATATCATCCTGACCAACTTGCTCTCTAAATACACCTCTGCTGTTTTGAACCAGGATCTCAGCGATCACTGCCTCATTGCCTGCGTCCGTTATGGGTCCGCGGTCAAACGACCACCCCTCATCACTGTCAAACGCTCCCTAAAACACTTCTGCGAGCAGGCCTTTCTAATCGACCTGACCTGTGTATCCTGGAAGGATATTGACCTCATCCCGTCAGTAGAGGATGCCTGGTTGTTCTTTAAAAGTTCTTTCCTCGCTATCTTAAATAAGCATGCCCCTTTCAAAAAATGTAGAACTAAGAACAGATATAGCCATTGGTTCACTCCAGACTTGACTGCCCTTGACCAGCACAAAAACATCCTGTGGTGTACTGCACTAGCATCGAAAAGTCCCCGCAATATGCAACTTTTCAGGGAAGTCAGGAACCAATATTCACAGGCAGTTAGGAAAGCAAAGGCTAGCTTTTTCAAACAGAAATTTGCATCATGCAACACTAATTCCAAAAAGCTTTGGGACACTGTAAAGTCCATGGAGAATAAGAGCACCTCCTCCCAGCTGCCCACTGCACTGAGGCTAGGAAACACTGTCATCACCAATAAATCCACGATAATCGAGAATTTCAATAAGCATTTCTATACGGCTGGACATGCTTTTCACCTGGCTACCCCAACCCCGGCCAACAGCTCTGCACACCCCGCAGCAACTGGCCCAAGCTCCCCCCCCCGCTTCTCCTTCACCCAAATCCAGACTGCTGATGTTCTGATAGAGCTGCAAAATCTGGATCTCTATCAGCTGGGCTAGACAATCTGGACCCTCTCTTCCTAAAATTATCCACTGCCATTGTTGCAACCCCTATTACTAGTCTGTTCAACCTCTCTTTCGTATCGTCTGAGATTCCTAAAGATTGGAAAGCGGCCGCGGTCATCCCCCTCTTCAAAGGGGGAGACACTCTAGACCCAAACTGTTACAGATCTATATCCATCCTGCCCTGCCTGTCTTCGAAAGCCAAGTGAACAAACAGATTACCGACCATTTCAAATCCTGCCGTACCTTCTCCGTTACGCAATCCGGTTTCCGAGCTGGTCATGGGTGCACCTCAGCCACGATCAAGGTCCTAAACGATATCATAACCTACATCGATAAAAGACAGTACTGTGCAGCCATCTTCATCGACCTGGCAAAGGCTTTTGACTCTGTCAATCACCATGTTCTTATCAGCAGACTCAACAGCCTTGGTTTCTCTAATGACTGCCTCGCCTGGTTCACCAACTACTTCTCAGAAGGAGTTCAGTGTGTCAAATCAGAGGCCCTGTTGTCCGGACCTCTGGCAGTCTCTATGGGGGTGCCACAAGGTTCAATTCTTGGGCTGACTCTTTTCTCTGTATATATCAATGATGTCTCTCTTTCTGCTGGTGATTCTTTGATCCACCTCTATGCAGACGACACCATTCTGTATACATCTGGCTCCTTCTTTGGACACTGTGTTAACAAACCTCTAAACGAGCTTCAATGCCATACAACACTCCTTCCGTGGCCTCCAACTGCTCTTAAATGCTAGTAAAACGAAATGCATGCTCTTCAACCGATCGCTGTCCGCACCCGCCTGCCCGACTAGCATCACTACTCTGGACAGCTCTGACTTAGAATATGTGGACAGCTATAAATACCTAGGTTTCTAGCTAGACTGTAAACTCTCCTTCCAGACACATATATTATATACAGTGGGGAGAACAAGTATTTGATACACTGCCGATTTTGCAGGTTTTCCTACTTACAAAGCATGTAGAGGTCTGTAATTTTTATCATAGATACACTTCAACTGTGAGAGACAGAATCTAAAACAAAAATCCAGAAAATCACATTGTATGATTTTTAAGTAATTCATTTGCATTTTATTGCATGACATAAGTATTTGATACATCAGAAAAGCAGAACTTAATATTGGGTACAGAAACCTTTGTTTGCAATTACAGAGATCATACGTTTCCTGTAGTTCTTGACCAGGTTTGTACACACTGCAGCAGGGATTTTGGCCCACTCCTCCATACAGACGTTCTCCAGATCCTTCAGGTTTCGGGGCTGTCGCTGGGCAATACGGACTTTCAGCTCCCTCCAAAGATTTTCTATTGGGTTCAGGTCTGGAGACTGGGTAGGCCACTCCAGGACCTTGAGATGCTTCTTACGGAGCAACTCCTTAGTTGCCCTGGCTGTGTGTTTCGGGTCGTTGTCATGCTGGAAGACCCAGCCACGACCCATCTCAATGCTCTTACTGAGGGAAGGAGGTTGTTGGCCAAGATCTCGCGATACATGGCCCCATCCATCCTCCCCTCAATACAGTGCAGCCGCCCTGTGCCCTTTGCAGAAAAGCATCCCCAAAGAATGATGTTTCCACCTCCATGCCTCACGGTTGGGATGGTGTTCTTGGGGTTGTACTCATCCTTCTTCTTCCTCCAAACACGGCGAGTGGAGTTTAGACCAAAAAGCTCTATTTTTGTCACATCAAACCACATGACCTTCTCCCATTCCTCCTCTGGATCATCCAGATGGTCATTGGCAAACTTCAGACGAACCTGGACATGCGCTGGCTTGAGCAGGGGGACCTTGCGTGCGCTGCAGGATTTTAATCCATGGCGGCGTAGTGTGTTACTAATGGTTTTCTTTGAGACTGTGGTCCCAGCTCTCTTCAGGTCATTGACCAGGTCCTGCCGTGTAGTTCTGGGCTGATCCCTCACCTTCCTCATGATCATTGATGCCCCACGAGGTGAAATCTTGCATGGAGCCCCAGACCGAGGGTGATTGACCGTCATCTTGAACTTCTTCCATTTTCTAATAATTGCGCCAACAGTTGTTTCCTTCTCACCAAGCTGCTTGCCTATTGTCCTGTAGCCCATCCCAGCCTTGTGCAGGTCTACAATTTCATCCCTGATGTCCTTACACAGCTCTCTGGTCTTGGCCATTGTGGAGAGGTTGGAGTCTGTTTGATTGAGTGTGTGGACAGGTGTCTTTTATACAGGTAACGAGTTCAAACATGTGCAGTTAATACAGGTAATGAGTGGAGAACAGGAGGGCTTCTTAAAGAAAAACTAACAGGTCTGTGAGAGCCGGAATTCTTACTGGTTGGTAGGTGATCAAATACTTATGTCATGCAATAAAATGCAAATTAATTACTTAAAAATCATACAATGTGATTTTCTGGATTTTTGTTTTAGATTCCGTCTCTCACAGTTGAAGTGTACCTATGATAAAAATGACAGACCTCTACATGCTTTGTAAGTAGGAAAACCTGCAAAATCGGCAGTGTATCAAATACTTGTTCTCCCCACTG
The DNA here is from genome assembly GCF_045679555.1 of Salvelinus alpinus. Taxonomy (NCBI): domain Eukaryota; kingdom Metazoa; phylum Chordata; class Actinopteri; order Salmoniformes; family Salmonidae; genus Salvelinus; species Salvelinus alpinus. The sequence goes on from NC_092095.1 coordinate 34,338,028, forward strand.
TATATCCTCTCCTCTTTTGACCTCACCCTCTCACCTTCCCCCCCTACTCACAAGGCAGGCAATACGCTTGACCTCATCTTTACTAGATGCTGTTCTTCCACTAATCTCATTGCAACTCCCCTCCAAGTCTCCGACCACTACCTTGTATCCTTTTCCCTCTCGCTCTCATCCAACACTTCCCACACTGCCCCTACTCGGATGGTATCGCGCCGTCCCAACCTTCGCTCTCTCTCCCCCGCTACTCTCTCCTCTTCCATCCTATCATCTCTTCCCTCTGCTCAAACCTTCTCCAACCTATCTCCTGATTCTGCCTCCTCAACCCTCCTCTCCTCCCTTTCTGCATCCTTTGACTCTCTATGTCCCCTATCCTCCAGGCCGGCTCGGTCCTCCCCTCCTGCTCCGTGGCTCGACGACTCATTGCGAGCTCACAGAACAGGGCTCCGGGCAGCCGAGCGGAAATGGAGGAAAACTCGCCTCCCTGCGGACCTGGCATCCTTTCACTCCCTCCTCTCTACATTCTCCTCTTCTGTCTCTGCTGCTAAAGCCAATTTCTACCACTCTAAATTCCAAGCATCTGCCTCTAACCCTAGGAAGCTCTTTGCCAACTTCTCCTCCCTCCTGAATCCTCCTCCCCCTCCTCCCCCCTCCTCCCTCTCTGCTGATGACTTCGTCAACCATTTTGAAAAGAAGGTCGACGACATCCGATCCTCGTTTGCTAAGTCAAACGACACCGCTGGTTCTGCTCACACTGCCCTACCCTGTGCTTTGACCTCTTTCTCCCCTCTCTCTCCAGATGAAATCTCGCGTCTTGTGACGGCCGGCCGCCCAACAACCTGCCCGCTTGACCTTATCCCCTCCTCTCTTCTCCAGACCATTTGCGGAGACCTTCTCCCTTACCTCACCTCGCTCATCAACTCATCCTTGACCGCTGGCTACGTCCCTTCCGTCTTCAAGAGAGCGAGAGTTGCACCCCTTCTGAAAAAACCTACACTCGATCCCTCTGATGTCAACAACTACAGACCAGTATCCCTTCTTTCTTTTCTCTCCAAAACTCTTGAACGTGCCGTCCTTGGCCAGCTCTCCTGCTATCTCTCTCAGAATGACCTTCTTGATCCAAATCAGTCAGGTTTCAAGACTAGTCATTCAACTGAGACTGCTCTTCTCTGTGTCACGGAGGCGCTTCGCACTGCTAAAGCTAACTCTCTCTCCTCTGCTCTCATCCTTCTAGACCTATCGGCTGCCTTTGATACTGTGAACCATCAGATCCTCCTCTCCACCCTCTCCGAGCTGGGCATCTCCGGCGCGGCCCACGCTTGGATTGCGTCCTACCTGACAGGTCGCTCCTACCAGGTGGCGTGGCGAGAATCTGTCTCCGCACCACGTGCTCTCACCACTGGTGTCCCCCAGGGCTCTGTTCTAGGCCCTCTCCTATTCTCGCTATACACCAAGTCACTTGGCTCTGTCATATCCTCACATGGTCTCTCCTATCATTGCTATGCAGACGACACACAATTAATCTTCTCCTTTCCCCCCTCTGATAACCAGGTGGTGAATCGCATCTCTGCATGTCTGGCAGACATATCAGTGTGGATGACGGATCACCACCTCAAGCTGAACCTCGGCAAGACGGAGCTGCTCTTCCTCCCGGGGAAGGACTGCCCGTTCCATGATCTCGCCATCACGGTTGACAACTCCATTGTGTCCTCCTCCCAGAGTGCTAAGAACCTTGGCGTGATCCTGGACAACACCCTGTCGTTCTCAACTAACATCAAGGCGGTGACCCGTTCCTGTAGGTTCATGCTCTACAACATTCGTAGAGTACGACCCTGCCTCACGCAGGAAGCGGCGCAGGTCCTAATCCAGGCACTTGTCATCTCCCGTCTGGATTACTGCAACTCGCTGTTGGCTGGGCTCCCTGCCTGTGCCATTAAACCCCTACAACTCATCCAGAACGCCGCAGCCCGTCTGGTGTTCAACTTTCCCAAGTTCTCTCACGTCACCCCGCTCCTCCGCTCTCTCCACTGGCTTCCAGTTGAAGCTCGCATCCGTTACAAGACCATGGTGCTTGCCTACGGAGCTGTGAGGGGAACGGCACCTCCGTACCTTCAGGCTCTGATCAGGCCCTACACCCAAACAAGGGCACTGCGTTCATCCACCTCTGGCCTGCTCGCCTCCCTACCTCTGAGGAAGTACAGTTCCCGCTCAGCCCAGTCAAAACTGTTCGCTGCTCTGGCACCCCAATGGTGGAACAAACTCCCTCACGACGCCAGGTCAGCGGAGTCAATCACCACCTTCCGGAGACACCTGAAACCCCACCTCTTTAAGGAATACCTAGGATAGGATAAAGTAATCCTTCTAACCCCCCCCCCCCCCCTTAAAAGAGTTAGATGCACTATTGTAAAGTGGTTGTTCCACTGGATATCATAAGGTGAATGCACCAATTTGTAAGTCGCTCTGGATAAGAGCGTCTGCTAAATGACTTAAATGTAATGTAAATGTAATATATTAAGCATCTCCAATCCAAAGTTAAATCTAGAATCGACTTCCTATTTCGCAACAAAGCCTCCTTCACTCATGCTGCCAAACATACCCTTGTAAAACTGACTATCCTACTGATCCTTGACTTCGGTGATGTCATTTACAAAATAGCCTCCAACACTCTACTCAGCAAATTGGATGCAGTCTATCACAGTGCCATCCATTTTGTCTGAAACGCCCCATATACTACCCACCACTGCGACCTGTATTTCTAAAAACCAGTTTTTGCTTTGTCATTATGAGGTATTGTGTGTAGATTGATGAGGGGGGAAAAACGATTTAATCAATTTTAGCGTAAGGCTGTAACGTAACAAAATGTGAAAAAAGTCAAGGGGTATGAATACTTTCCGAATGCACTCTATATTACAGTTTCGCCTAATAGGAATACACAACAGATTACAAACTAATTATTGTGTTTTTAGCCAAGAAAAGCCTCTTTGGATATGTAGCTCACGTCTTTTATATCTAACCACGTGTCATTTTGTTCAGTTACATTGGCTTCTTTATTATTCATCTCACCTCCAGTTTGGCTGCAAATTTGCAGCAGTTAAATATTTCCCCACAACGGTTATAAATACAGTGCTTTGTCACAAGTAATGGGCTTAGAACCATAAATAATACCCCACGATTAAACGGAAACCATGGATACAGGATGAAACATGACAGAAACAGGTTCTTGTAAATCTTCCCGTCCCCTGAATCAAATTTGGGTTAATAAGTGATCATAGGTTTGACCTGTATTCACCTGGTCAGTCTATGTCATGGAAAGAGCAGGTGTTCTTAAGGTGTTGTACACTCAGTGTATCTCCAAAGGGACACACATGCATGCACACATACACACACACATATATACATACACTTACACACACAAACACACTTTGCTTAGGTAGATGTCAGTGGATGCTCGTGTACTTTTGTGTGAGTTGAAAGGGATTTTGATGTCTTGTCTTTTTGGATGATTGTGAGTGGGTGGGTGGGTGGGTGGGTGGGCATGTGTGTGTGGAACACGCTGCTCCAAATTAATCATTTTGACCCGTTCCAGTGATTTTCTTAGTTCTTTTGTCTGGGGCTCTGGAGAGGAACTGAATGGGTGTCTTTCTGGCTGCTGGTTCCTCAGTGTGGATCTCTCTATGCCTGTGTCCCAAATGCAACCCGATTCCCTACATAATGCATTACTAAAAGTAGTGCACTATGTAGGGAATAGGGTGGCATTTGGTACGCAGCCTGGATCTCTCTGTCAGTCACAACTCATGTTGCTGGAGTCGATCCAGGAGATAGGCGTCTTTATTAGCGAAGGCTACAAGGGGAAGGGACATTTTATTTTTTACCCCATTCATTCACAAGATACTAGGGCCAGGCCATAGACTTGATACCTCCTCCAAAACAGAACCGTATGGTTTTATTTCAAACATATACAACTCAGTCACTATAGTGTATAGTAGTAGTTCTCAAACCTCTCCTGTAGGGGATCCTTGCCACTCCGTGTGTAACAGTATAACTTTAGTACGTCCCCTCGCCCCGACACGGGCGCGAACCAGGGACCCTCTGCACACATCAACAACTGACACCCACGAAGCGTCGTTACCCATCGCTCCACAAAAGCCGCGGCCCTTGCAGAGCAAGGGGAAACCCTACTTAAGTCTCAGAGCAAGTGACGTAACTGATTGAAATGCTAGTAGCGCGTACCCGCTAACTAGCTAGCCATTTCACATCCGTTACACTCACCCCCCTTTCAACCTCCTCCTTTTCCGCAGCAACCAGTGATCCGGGTCACGGCACCAATGTAACAGTATAACTTTAGTACGTCCCCTCGCCCCGACACGGGCGCGAACCAGGGACCCTCTGCACACATCAACAACTGACACCCACGAAGCGTCGTTACCCATCGCTCCACAAAAGCCGCGGCCCTTGCAGAGCAAGGGGAAACCCTACTTAAGTCTCAGAGCAAGTGACGTAACTGATTGAAATGCTAGTAGCGCGTACCCGCTAACTAGCTAGCCATTTCACATCCGTTACACGTGTATTTGATTTATTGCAGAGCTAGCACACCTGATACAACTTGTCAGCTAATCATCGACCCTTGACTAGGTGAATCAGGTGAGCTAGATCAGGGCTACAACAAATTGTGAATAGTCTGGGGGTTCCAGAGCAGAGGTTTGAGAACCAAGTACAACAGAGGAACTAAGCATGACCTTCCTGTACATTTATGTAGCCTGACTAATATCAAACTCAAAGTAGACAGCTTGCGTTGTACCATGCGGTCTGGATTGCCAGGCTACCATAGACCTGCTATCTGTTCTAAAACACAGCCTGATGGTCCTACTGTATTTCGAACAGATACAACTCACAGGCGGCACTATAGTCCACAGTATCCAAGTGCAACAGAGGAACTATGCATGAACTTCCTGTACATGTCTGTATATTCTGTTTTTCAAGTTTTCCAATGTTTGCGAGTAACTGTTCTTACTCAAAGAAATGAGAAGAGAGGCCTTTTTTTTTCAATATCCAGCCAGAACCCATCTGAAAATTGGACTATTTTATTTAATCGTGTTTCCAATACTTCTCATATAAAAGCCAGAATTTAATTTCAGTCCAATTAAGAGATAGAGTCTACGGCTCAATATTGATCTAAATAACTCTACGCTCCCATTGGTTCTCATCACTTCATGGTCCAATCAAAATCCTCTCTGCCATAACAACATAATGTACTTACTCTTATGGAGGATGAAGACTTGATTTAAGGGTAGCTCTCTTTAGTGCACAGTGATTTCCCATGAGTGGAGCTTTATGAAAAACGTGCACGGGATAGATATCATGTCTGTAAGTGCCTGCATGTGTACAAGACATAACATAGAGCTCTGTCTGAATCACGAAGACTGCGTCTCAAATAGCACCCTATTCCCTATATACAGTGCCTTCAGAAAGTATTCACACCCCTTGACTCATTGACTTTTGTTGTGTTACAGCCTGAATTTAAAATGGAATAAATTATGAATTTTCTCACTGACCTACACACAATACCCCATAATCTCAAAGTGGAATGAAAAGCTGATGAAAAAATGAAAAGCTGAAATGTCTTGGGTCAATAACTAATCAACACCTTTGTTATGGCAAGCCTAAATAAGTTCAGGACTAAACATTTGCTTACACGTCACATAATAGGTTGCATGAACTCACTCTGTGTGCAATAATAGTGTTGAACATGATTTGTGAATGACTACCTCATCTCTGTACCCCACACATACAATTATATGTAAGGTCCCTCAGTCGAGCAGTGAATTACAAGCACAGAATCAACCACAAAGACCACAGAGGTTGCCTTGCAAAGAAGGGCACCTATTGGTAGAATGGTAAACATAAAAAAAGCAGACAATAAATATTTCTTTAAGCATGGTGAAGTTCTTAATTACATTTTGGATGGTGTATCAATGGTGCCGTAGAGGAAGGCAGATGTTTTATGTGTCCTCAACCTTTTGTGTTTTTTGTTTGTTTATTTTCTTTGTTTGTAACTTTATTTTTTTACTTATTTTGTTCCTAATGTTGCCGCTACCGTCTCTTATGACCGAAAATAACTTCTAGACATCAGGACTGTGATTATTCACCATGGACTAGCAGAATAATTTTTTACTTTCACAACTCTAACGAGCCCGACGCAAAGGATATACTGCTTTCTCGGGAACAGACCCAGATCCCCGCGATTTGCGTGAAGATGAGGCGGAGAAAAAGGGGCCAAAGGGCGGGCCGCCTTCTGAGAATTCGTAGGCGATCGAATAAACCCCCACTTCCCTCCATTCTGCTAGCAAACGTGCAATCTTTGGAGAATAAAATTTACGAGCTACGCGGAAGATTAAACTACCAACGGGACATTAAAAACGGTAACATCTTATGCTTCATGGAGTCGTGGCTGAACGACAACACTATCAACATACAGCTGGCTGGTTACATGCTATACCGGCAGGATAGAACAGCGGCGTCTGGTAAGACAAGGAGCGGCGGACTATATATTTTTGTAAATAACAGCTGGTACACTATCTAAGGAAGTCTCGAGCTATTGGTCGCCTGAGGTAGAGTATCTCATGATAAGCTGTGGACCACACTATCTACCTAGAGTTTTCATCTGTATTTTACGTAGCTGTTTACATACCACCACAGTCAGAGTGAGCTGTATTCCACCATAAACAAACAAGAAAATGTTCACCCAGAGGCAGAGCTCCTAGTAGCCGGGGACTTTAATGCAGGGAAACCTGAATCCGTTTTACCAAATTTCTATCGGCATGTTAAATGCGCAACCAGAGGGGGAAAAAAACTCTGGACCACCTATATTCCACACACAGAGACGCATGCAAAGCTCTCCCTCGCCCTCCATTTGGCAAATCTGACCATAATTCTATCCTCCTGATTCCTGCTTACAAGCAGAAATTAAAGCAGGAGGCACCAGTGACTAGATCAATAAAAAAGTGGTCGGATGAAGCAGATGCTAAGCTACAGGACTGTTTTGCTAGCACAGACTGGAATATGTTCTGGGATTCCTCCAATGGCATTGAGGAGTACACCACATCAGTCATTGGCTTCATCAATAAGTGCATCGATGACGTCGTCCCCACAGTGACCGTACTTACATACCCTAACCAGAAGCCATGGATTACAAGATGCATCCACACTGAGCTAAAGGCTAGAGCTGCTGCTTTCAATAAGCGGGACTCTAACCCGGAAGCTTATGAGAAATCCCGCTATGCCCTCCGACGAACCCTCAAACAGGCAAAGCATCAATACAGGACTAAGATCGAATTGTACTACACCGGCTCTGACGCTCGTTGGATGTGGCAGGGCTTGCAAACCATTACAGACTACAAAGGGAAGCACAGCCGAGAGCTGCCCAATGACACGAGCCAACCAGACGAGCTAAACGAATTCTATGCTCGCTTCGAGGCAAATAACACTGTAACATGCATGAGAGCACCAGCTGTTCCTGAAGACTGTGTGATCACGCTCTCCGCAGCCGATGTGCCTAAATGACTACCGACCCGTAGCACTCACGTCTGTAGCCATTAAGTGCTTTGAAAGGCTGGTCATGGCTCACATCAACACCATTATCCCAGAAACCCTAGACCCACTCAATTTGCATACCGCCCCAACAGATCCACAGATGATGCAATCTCTGTTGCACTCCACACTGCCCTTTCCCACCTGGACTAAAGGAACACCTATGTGAGAATGCTATTCATTGACTACAGCTCAGCGTTCAACACCTTAGTGCCCTCAAAGCTCTACAGAGTATTTTGTGTAGATCGTTGACAAAAAATTACAAATAAATCAATTTTAATCCAACTTTGTAACACAACAAAATTTGAAAAAGTCAAGGGGTGTGAATACTTTCTGAAGTCACTGTAGTGCACTACTTTTGACCAGGGCCTATAGTAGGGCACTATATAGGGGATAAGATTCCATTTGGGACACTGTCTGAAAGGCCTCTACACTGTCCCTAGTCCACATTGTGTACTGCTACCAGTAATAGCATTGTCTTGTCATGTGATATGTGTATTCCTTCCTTTCTATGTTCTTTATCTGCTTTCATTCCCAGACCCAGATAACAGTGTTCCTCTGTCCCCAGTCCTTCTGTGCCCCCCCTCCTCCTTTACCTGTGTCAGTGGGGAGTGTATTGATGAGGGCAAGGTGTGTGACTTCACCCCACATTGTCCTGGCGGGGAGGATGAAGCCAGCTGCCGTAAGAACCCTGTTGCCAAAAATGCCAAGTAACAAACACACCAAACTCCAAATCCCATAAACAACCCTGGGCGTATCCCAGGTGCTGTGCTCAAGCTTATGTCTTTTTGTAGTTTCAATTATCATCATTTTTTCTGCTACAGTTGTAGGCTATATCAGTAATGATCACGTTTGATCCTTCAGGTTTTTGACGTTTGATGTAAGAGTACTTCTTCATTGTCCAATGTAGTCGAAGCTATGAATTAGTCAAATGTAGTCCGGAGGCCAGAAAGGGGGTCAGTTCCATTCCTATTGAATTTCACCGTAGGAAAGCATTTAAATCCATGCATTGACTGGAACGTAGATGGCATTGACCCTCCCTCTGCTAGATGCCATTGAATCCATTGTCTTGTTGATTTGATTTATTTTGCGGTAAAACGTTACTACAGTTTAAAAAGTACACCGAAATCCCAGAGAATAACACAAGCAAGCTTGAGATACACTTACTTACATATGCTCTCTCTTCACCCAGGCTCCTTCTGTGACTTTGAGAGTGACTCTTGTGGCTGGCATGAGTATGGCTTTGCCCAGGGCGATGGTTTCGACTGGGTCAGGGGCTCAGCAGTGACCGTACCACTGGACCACCAGGGCCAGATCCCTCCTCTGGACCACTCCACCAACAGCAGCCAGGGTAGGAGGGAGGTGTCGCTGTCAACACAAGACCACACAACACTCCAAACACAGCAGAGTAACGCTTAGCTCTGGTCCAGGGTGTTACGTGCTGCTTCCTAACAGCATCAGTGTCAGAAAATCGCACCTAGCACCTTGAACCAGAGCTAGGCAACACTGCGACTGCGGTCTGAAAATAGTTATCTCCCCCACCCCCCACAGAGCGAGCTAATGGAATAAGCACAGAGGTGTGATTGCCCGATAAGAGGCTGTGTGGTGTCGGCTCGATGCTGTCGGTTTGGAAATAAGAGGCAGAATAAAATAATATTACTCACAGATTAAATCAATCACTTCTTCAGAAAATGCCCCGGCTGGTGATTCTGTAAGTACAGAGCCGGAGAGAGCAGCGGCGTCTGGAGAGAGAGAAACGCTTTCTCAGCCATCTGAATAATAGAGGGGAAATCGACATCTCCCCCGCCTGGTATTAAAAACCACACACCTCTGCGCAGTATTTCACCCACTCCCAAACTTTACGTGCTCTTCTTCCTCTGCATTTTCAAATATATATTTTTTTGTAATCAGGTTAATTGTTGTACGTTTATGGTTTCTTCCTCATGTTTTTTTTTATATGGGATATATTTTTTATATTCCTCCCTCCCTCTCTCCCCCCTCCTTCCTTCTCTCCGTCCATTTCTCTCAGCTCTGCTATTTTCAGGTTTTTATGCTGTTGTAAAGTTCTCCTCTGCCTCTGGTTTTGAAAAGCTTTCCCTTCTCATTCCAGGCCACTTTATGTTTGTCTTGAAGAACAGTAGCAGTATTTCCCAGAAGGCTTTTCTCCGGGGCCCCCAGTACCGCCAGTCAGCCTCTGGGTGCACCATGACCTTCTGGTGAGGATGATGACCCTGTTATCTTACAAACGCCATTAGAAGATTCCATTCCTCATGGTTCAGTAATGGGCCTGATGTTATTTCCACACTGGGGTGCCTCAGGGTATAGCTTGTGATTATCTCAGTTCAGTAGCTCACTTTCTCTATGGGGCACCGTGACATTGTGGTACATACAAAATATTTACCGCTGTCTCTCTCAAGAAAATAGGCATGAATTGAGATAAAGCTGAATTTCTCCTGAACTCATTGGTCTGTAGATATATCACATGCCTATCTAAAGCTCTGCTGTTTAAAACTGCCAATTTGAGTTATAGATGTTCAAGTGCAGTATTTCACTAGCTCTGCCTCTCTCTCTCTCCCTCTCTTTTTGCTCTATGAGCATATCCCATTACGTAGCTTCAGTCAGTAGTGAGACGTGCATCTGAATCGGTCACATTATGACACTTTTATGGCTGTTTAACATCCCTGTCAGAAGACAGATGGTATATTTCCTTTGGATGATTGGAATGCTACATTTGTCAGAAAATTGCAGTTCAAGGGTTTATCAATTTCGTTTTCTCCAGAGCAAGCAGAAATGTTCACGTTTAATGTCCGGCATGTTACATTATCATTCCTAGACAAATCATTACCTCATCTCAAGAAATGAAGTACACTTCAACAGAAAACTGTGATGGGTTGCAAATCAGCCTGGTCAAATGGCTGTTATGTATCAGTAGTATGTAATGACTGCATCCCAAATGGCCACCTATTCCCTACATAGTGCACTACTTTGACCAGAGCCAAGTAGTGCACTATAGAGGGAATAGTTTGCCATTTGGGACGCAAACTATTATCCCTCTCTACCCCCACACACCCAGGCATTATAACTCAGGCATCTCGGTGGGGGCTGCAGAAATGTACCTGCGTATCGCTGGCATGGACAACACCACCGTGCTGTGGCAAACCCTCTATAACCAAGGGAACCACTGGAACCGGGTCACGGTGCAGCTGGGCCGAATCACTCAGCCCTTCCAGTTCTTATTGGCTAAGCTCAGCCTGGGCGTGTTTGATGGAGTCTCCGCCCTGGACGACATCAGCTTCCAGAACTGCTTGTTGCCCCCAGCGGTGGAGGCGGGGCAGTGCCCCAGCCACACCCACTTCCACTGCTTGCGGAGCCGGGCATGTGTGGAGCACCTGCAGCTTTGTGACCTGGTGGACGACTGTGGGGATGGCTCGGACGAGGAGGACTGCTGTGAGTCATACTCACACAGACAGACACATAGGCAACCATACAATCAAAATAGAATGTACAGTATATGTGTGAGATACTAGAACATACAACAAAATAGGAACGTTTTGGCTAAGCACTTGGCTCTTATAGCACCATATTTTGTGGGACGATAACAGGAAAACTCTTTCTCTCTGTCAATATTGTCTTCCTCTCCATCTCTTCCTCTCTCAGCCGCTGAGCTGATTTGTGACTTTGAACAGGGACTGTGTAGCTGGACCCAGGAGCAGAGCCACAAGGGAGGTGACATCTTTGACTGGACGCACATCCAGGGCCCAACACCCACCCTCCAAACTGGCCCCTGGAAGGACCATACCCTGGGCAACGTCAACGGTCACTACCTGTACATCGAGTCCTCTGCCCCCCAGGAGTTTAAGGACACGGCTGTGCTGGTCAGCCCAGTGTTCCAGCCTACCCTGAACCGTGGTAACGGAATGCCCAGCCTCGCCACAGGCCCCCGCCACCCCTGTGTGTTCCGCTTCCACTACCACATGTTTGGGTCTCATGTGTTCCGCCTGGCCGTGTACATGAGGACCACCAAGCCCGGCCACGGTCACATGCTGTGGGTGCGCTACGGCGACCAGGGCAACCTGTGGCACAGGAAAACTCTCTACCTCAACAGCGCCAAGCCCTTCCAGGTAACTAGGGTTGCAAAATTCTGGTAAACTTTCCCAAAATTCCCAGGTTTTCTAGAAATCCCAGATTGGACGTTTCCTGGAATCAGGAGGGAATAAGCAGGAAATTGGGGAATCCTCCAATCAGGATTTCTGGACAAACAGGGAATTTGGGGAAAGTTCCCTCTTTTGCAAACCTATAGGTAACTCATTCAAAACTCTTCAAATTAGTGCCAGAGAGAATCTTTATATGTGATGGTTTATTGATGTTGTCGTCTGGTGAGCCTTTCTGAGGGATGGTTGGTTTAGTGGTGTTTCTGCTATCAAACCACACTTGTACCTCCTAAAGAGATGCCCGTCACTGCTCTGAGACTCAACCGAAAACAGTCCACATTGACATCAGCAGGTCAACTGTTCACTTCCAATCGGACAACACAAATTGCATGCTGTAGTTAAAAAAAGTCTTCACTTGAGTTCCTTGTGGTTCTAAAGCCCATTTTTTTGCATATCTGATTGGAAGCTGTTCTTTTTCCTGCAGTCTGAATAGCCAAAAAAGCACATTGAATCAGATATTTCAATCGACATTTCAAACCACTTTTGTAGGTGGTTTGAAATCAGATACAAATCTGATTCTTGGCCATGCGACTTGATCTGATTTATTAGTCCTCAAGTGGTTTTTAGACTGTTATTTGGCACATCTTGTTGCTTGCTAGCTACTCTGACATTTTTGACAAGAACAAGTTGTAGCTAACGGGCTTGTTAATTGTTTACAAACAAATTAGTGAATGTGCTAGAAAGCGTAACAGCTACCTAGCTAGCTAGTTGACTGCTGTGGATAGTCAAAAAGGACTTGTTTTGAAAGTTGCATATTTTTTAAGTGTTCTTATACTATGATTTTTTTTTTTTTTAAGATTTAAAGTTTTATTAACAAACAAAACACATTCCACATTCAAATGTGGCAGACATAAATAATATAATAAATAAAACAAAAACAAAAACATATTTGCAGCAGCACTATCTGTGATCATAGCTATTTCCAGCTTTAGCTGAGACAACGAGCAAGGAATTTGTTTTGCAGCACCTTACAAAACATGTACAGTATATACACACATTTCTCTAATCACCCCATTCACTCTGTCCAGTTTTGAAATATAGTTGTGTAGTGGAGACCAATCTATCAAACCTGGGCTGTCTCTTGCAGATGTTATAAGTGAGCTTTTCAAGAGGAAGAAAATCAACATGTTAAATGTAGGAGAAGAATTAGAAGCCCACAGTAGGTAGTGATAGTATGTGTCACGTTCCTGACCTGTTTTCTCTTGTTTTGTATTTATTTAGTATGGTCAGGGCGTGAGTTGGGTGGGTTGTCTATGTGTTGTTTTCTATGTTGGGGTTTTGTGCGTTCGGCCTGGTATGTTTCTCAATCAGAGGCAGCTGTCAATCGTTGTCCCTGATTGAGAATCATACTTAGGCAGCCGGGGTTCACGTGTGTGTTTGTGGGTGTTTGTCTTTCGTGTTAGTATTCGTGCCACACGGGACTGTTTTTCGGTTGGATTCTATTTGTTAATTTGTTTCATTGTAGTGTTCAGTTTATTTTATAATAAATTATGGACACTTTCCACTCTGCGTCTTGGTCCGATCCCTACACCTCCTCTTCAGACGAAGAGGAGGAAATCTACCGTTACAGAAACACCCACCACCAAAGGACCAAGCGGAGTGGAAAAGGGCAGCAACAGCAGCAGCAGCAGCGGCCAAAAACCCAGGACTCCTGGACTTGGGAAGAGATCCTGGACGGCAAAGGACCCTGGGCTCAGCCAGGGGAATATCGCCGTCCCAAGGCGGAGTTGGAGGCAGCGAAGGCAGAGAGGCGCTGGTATGAGGAGGCAGCGCGGCGACGCGGTTGGGAGCCCGAGAGTCAGACCCAAAAATTTCTTGGGGGGGGGCACACGCGGAGTGTGGCAAAGCCGGGTAGGAGACCTGAGCCAACTCCCCGTGCTTACCGTGGAGTGAGAGGGCGTCGTACTGGTCAGACACCGTGTTATGCGGTGGAGCGCACGGTGTCCCCAGTACGCGTGCTTAGCCCAGTGCGGGCTATTCCACCTCGCCGCACTGGTAGGGCTAGGTTGGGCATCGAGCCGGGTGTCATGAAGCCGGCCCAACGCATCTGGCCTCCAGTGCGTCTCCTCGGGCTGGCGTACATGGCACCAGCCTTACAAATGGTGTCCCCGGTTCGCCAGCATAGCCCAGTGCGGGCTATTCCACCTCGCCGCACTGGCAGGGCTACGGGGACCATTCAACCTGGTAAGGTTGGGCAGGCTCGGTGCTCAAGAGCGCGTGTGCTCCTTCACGGTCCGGTAATTCCGGTGCCACCTCCACGTACCAGTCCTCCGGTGGCAGCCCCCCGCACCAGGCTGTCTCTCCATTTTCTCTCTCCAGTTGCTCCCACCTGTCCAGCGCTGTCAGAGCCTTAATCCTCTACAGCGCAGCCAGAGTCTGAACTGCCTGCCTGCCCAGCACTGTCTGAGCTGCCTGCCTGCCCAGCGCTGTCTGAGCTGCCTGCCTGCCCAGCGCTGTCAGAGCTGTCCGTCTGTCCCGAGCCGTCAGAGCTGTCCGTCTGTCCCGAGCCGTCAGAGCTGTCCGTCTGTCCCGAGCCGTCAGAGCTGCCCGTCTGTCCCGAGCCGTTAGAGCTGCCCGTCTGTCCCGAGCCGTCAGAGCTGCCCGTCTGTCCCGAGCCGTCAGACCTGCCCGTCTGTCCCGAGCCGTCAGAGCTGCCCGTCTGTCCCGAGCAGCCAGAGCCGTCCGCCGGACAGGAGCAGCCAGAGCCGTCCGCCGGACAGGAGCAGCCAGAGCCGTCCGCCGGACAGGAGCAGCCAGTGCCGTCCGCCGGACAGGAGCAGCCAGTGCCGTCCGCCGGACAGGATCCGCCAGGGCCGGCCAGCCAGGATCCGCCAGAGCCGGCCAGCCAGGATCCGCCAGAGCCGGCCAGCCAGGATCCGCCAGAGCCGGCCAGCCAGGATCAGCCAGAGCCGTCCAGCCAGGACCAGCCAGAGCCGTCCAGCCAGGACCAGCCAGAGCCGTCCAGCCAGGACCAGCCAGAGCCAGCCAGCCAGGATCCGCCAGAGCCAGCCAGGATCCGCCAGAGCCAGCCAGCCAGGATCTGCCCCTCAGTCCGGTGCTGCCCCTCAGTCCGGTGCTGCCCCTCAGTCCGGTGCTGCCCCTCAGTCCGGTGCTGCCCTTTGGTATAGTGGGATTGACATGGAGGGTGGTTGTTAGGAGGAGGCCACGGGGGCGAGTAAGGAGGCGGACAAAGACATTGTTAAGGTGGGGTCCACGTCCCGCGCCAGAGCCGCCACCGCGGACAGACGCCCACCCAGACCCTCCCCTAGAGTTTTAGGGGGTGCGCCCGGAGTTCGCACCTTGAGGGGGGGGTTATGTCACGTTCCTGACCTGTTTTCTCTTGTTTTGTATTTATTTAGTATGGCCAGGGCGTGAGTTGGGTGGGTTGTCTATGTGTTGTTTTCTATGTTGGGGTTTTGTGCGTTCGGCCTGGTATGATTCTCAATCAGAGGCAGCTGTCAATCGTTGTCCCTGATTGAGAATCATACTTAGGCAGCCGGGGTTCACGTGTGTGTTTGTGGGTGTTTGTCTTTCGTGTTAGTAAGACGAAGAGGAGGAAATCTGCCGTTACAGTATGTGATAGTCCTAAACACATTTTCTCTGTCTGGATCAAGAACAAAGTCCTGTTGGACATTAAGAAGATAGAGACACGGGGTCATATCAAACTGTACATCTAGTATGTTCTGTGCAGCAGTATGTATGGATTGCCCAAATCTGATCATCTCTCTACAACTCCAAAATACATGCATATACAGTAAGTTCCACTTTCAGAGGTACATCTTTTACAATCAGGAGAAATGTCTGTATTCATTCTATAGAGAAATCTGTAAAAAAAAAGATATATATATTTTTTTTTATATTAGTAGAGGAGCAGTATACCCTGTCGCAAACATCCGCCCCATAACTCTTCACTGAGTCAGACAAAGGTCCTTTTCCCAGATTATTTTCAAAGGGGTAAAGGAGGAGCCCACATTCTCAAAAAGGAGTCTATAGATATAGGAGATTTTGCCTTTGGTGGATTGTGCTGTGGCAAGAAGGGTCTCGACTTCATTCAGCTGAGCTCCAAAGCTCCCCTTGGAAGTGAATGAGGAAATGACGTGTCTAATATGAAGATGTTTTTGAAAAAAAATTGGATCTTGGCACATTGAATTCACTGCAGAACTCTTGAAAGGATTTCAGTATAGTTGTGTTCTGATGAAACAGATCTGAAATGGTCCTAATCCCTAGAGTATGCCGAAGATGAAAGTTGGCATCACTCAGGGCTTTGGGCAAGTCCGGGTTGCATATTATAGGTGAGTGAGAGCATATCTGTGAGGAAATGCCAAGGTATTTTCTTACAGTCCTTCCATGCAAGTAGGACATTGTAAATCACAAAGGTTTTGGGTATGTTGCCCACTTCACTAAAGTTATTCCTGAATGTAATTGAGCGTAGGGGCAATGGACCACAGGATTGGGCCTCTATCTGAACCTACATTGAGTCTTGTCTGTTTGTGATCCATGTTAACATGTTGTGGATTTGTAGTACAATTGAAGGCCGGGAAGTGCAAAACTCTTATATTCAGGTTTCGATAGAATGGAGAACTTGATCCTAGGTTTTTTATTGCCCCATATAAATTTAGTGATGCTTTGGTTGCTTGTTTAGAAAAAATAAACTGGGAGATAACATGGGAGCATCTGAAATAAATAGTTCAATCTAGGGAGGATGTTCATCTGGATAGCATTGATTCTTCCGACTAAGCTAATTGGGAGGGAAATCCAGGTTAGGAGATCATTCTTGATTCGATCCAGGAGTGGGAGACCATTTTCCTTGAAAAGGCAATTCAGGTCTGGTGTTACAAAGATTCCAAGGTACGGGAAGAGTGTCTTCATAGAGCTGGTGAGTCGAAGATTGAAAGGGAAAACAATGGATTTGTTCAAATATATCTTATATCCTGACAACTTGCCGTACTGAGCAATTGTGTCTAAAATGGGAGGGTGGGATTTCTCAGGGTTGGATATGTAGAGCAAGACATGATCTGCGTAGAGGGAAATCTTGTTCTAAAGGCCGCCTGCAGAAACCCCCATGATACTTGGATCGCTCCTCATCAACTCCACCCGCAACAAGTAGAGCAGGGGGGACAGCGAGCATTCCTGTCTTGTTCCACATCTCAAAGGGAATCTGTGTGAGTTCAGACCGTTAGTAGACACCATGGCATTTGAATGAGAATATAGGGACTTCATCCATTTACTAAAGTTTGGTGCCCATATTGAACTTTTCTAAGACTGAGAACAGAAAGCTCCACTCCATCCTGTCAAACGCTTTCTCAGCATTCAGTGAAGCCAGCAGGCCAGAGGTCTTTTGTGCGTTTACATGATCTATAATATCAAAAAGACGGTTTGGTCCGCTTTTATTATTTTGGGAAGAAAAGTGTTTCGTCATTTGGCGAGCAATTTGGTAATTATTTTGTAGTCGAAAACCAACAAGCTTATGGGCTAGAAGGACGAGCAGGATAGAGGGTCCTTGTCTTTTTTTGAGCAACACTGTAATGCGAGCTGTGTACATAGAGTCTGGGACAGCTCAGTTTTCACAAAAACCATCCAGCATTGGCATGAAAATGGGGCTAAGCTGGGACCAAAAAGCTTTGTAGAACTCTCTGGGAAATTCATCTGGGCCTGGGGACTTGTTAGGTGGCATGGAGATAATTGCCTCTCGGTCCTCCTCGGGAGTGAAGGGGGAGTTGATCTTCTTGGTCGGTCTCCGATAGTTTTGGTAGCGAGATTCCTCTATGAAGGAAGCGAGTTCTGCTTCTGTATGTTTTCTCTCAGAAGTATATAATTTGCAGTAGAAATCATGAAAAGTCAAATGTATCTTATCTGGATCGTAAGTGACTTCGTCATCTTCTGTTATGATTGCATGCTTGGACTGCTCTTTTTTAAACTGGTATGCAAGCAATCTGCTAGGCTTGTTGCTATACTCATGGTATTTCTTCACTCATGGTGAAGAAAACATATTTTTTTATCTCTCGAGTATAGTCCAAGTTTAGTTTGGCTTTGGCTGCTTTTAGTTGACTCCAGAAGGAGCTGTCTGTTGATTGTTTGGAAGCACCTGCACCTGTGTGCTTCCATTGCTTTTTTCTTAGAGGAAGCATATGCAATTAGATAACCTCTTAGTGTGGCTTTGGGAGCGTCCCACATTGTGGCCGGAGAAACAGTAGAGTCTTTGTTGTCTTGTGTGTAGTCGTCTGTCCATGAAGTGACCAATGTATGGAATGCTTTGTTTTATAACACGGAGGTGTTGAATTTCCAAATTCTTTGACCTCGGGATGTTTTTGCAGAGGTCAAAGCAGAGGTCGGACAAAGACATGATCTGAAAGTGCTATGGGTTCGATTGTACAAGTGGCAGAAGTCATGAAATTCACTGGGATAAAATTGTCATCTATACGAGAGTAGGTGTTATGGACATCGGAGTAGTGTGTATAGTCCATAGATGAGCTATTAGTCTCTCTCCAGATATCTATCAGTCCCATCGCTTTAGTAAGAGAGTTCAACATCTTTGCCGATCTAGGGTTTGTGGTGGGGACTTGAGATGATTTGTCCAGAGTTGAGTTGAGGGCACAATTAAAATCTCCAGTCTGCCAAAAGAAACACAATGCTCATTGAACAGGGTTATCATTTTTAACATGAAGGAGTATCTGTGTTAGGGGCGTATATATATTTAAGATAGTAATTGGTTGCCCATACAGTGACCCAGTTATTATAGTAAATCTTCCCTCTGGATCAGATATGTTTTTGTCAATTATGAATGGAACATGCTTATGGATAAGTATGGCTGTGTCTCTATTGTTAGATTTGAAAGATGAGAAATACACCTGTCCCACCCAAGCTCTGCTCAGTTTAGCGTGTTCGCTAAACTGGCACCACAGGAGGTGTGTTTCTTGTAATAGCGCAATGTCTGCTTTTTCCTTTTTGAGAGCACATAGTATCTTTTTCCGTTTTATTGCAGGACCTAGCCCATGGCGGTTCCATGTCAGTAGATCTAAGGTACGAGCCAAAGTCATTGTACAGTTATCAAACTCTAGTGCAAGTCATCTCTGGGCATGGGTGGATAATAGTTACAGCTGCGATCGCATGAAATTTAAAAAAAGAACAATCTCTGAACACCCCAGCCGAATTCCCAAACAACTCGACATATTGTTTCCTGTTGGATCTGTTAACCCCAAACTTAGTCACAATTCTGTTTCCGAAAAATGCGAACAATGCCTCATCCTCTCCGCCCCGCATTAACTGAGTGACAATGTAGCATCCGTCCAGGCCACAGTTAAAAAGAGAGGGAGAGTGGTCTAGGGCACTGCATCGCAGTGCTAGCTGCGCCACCAGAGTCTCTGGGTTCGCGCCCAGGCTCTGTCGCAGCCGGCCGCGACCGGGAGGTCCGTGGGGCAACGCACAATTGGCATAGCGTCGTCTGGGTTAGGGAGGGTTTGGCCGGTAGGGATATCCTTGTCTCATCGCGCTCCAGCGACTCCTGTGGCGGGCCGGACGCAGTGCGCGCTAACCAAGGGGGCCAGGTACACGGTGTTTCCTCCGACACATTGGTGCGGCTGCCTTCCGGGTTGGAGGCGCGCTGTGTTAAGAAGCAGTGCGGCTTGGTTGGGTTGTGCTTCGGAGGACGCATGGCTTTCGACCTTCGTCTCTCCCGAGCCCGTACGGGAGTTGTAGCGATGAGACAAGATAGTAATTACTAGCGATTGGATACCACGAAAATTGGGGAGAAAATGGGATAAAAAAAAAAAGAGAGGGAGAAATAAAGTAAGTACAAGCAATATCCCAGCCTACAAATAAATCCTCCAAAGGACATAGGCTTAATCCCGAGTGGCGCAGCGGTCTAAGGCACTGCAACTCAGTGCTAGAGGCGTCACTGCACACACCCTGATTCGAATCCAGGCTGTATCCCAACCGGCCGTGATTGGGAGTCCCATAGGGCGGCATACAATTGGTCCAGCGTCGTCCAGGTTGGGCCGGTGTAGGCCGTCATTGTAAATAAGAATTTGTTCTTAACTGACTTGCCTAGTTAAATAAAGGTTAAATTAAAAAAACAGAAATGAGGGAACAAATCCCTAAGAGGAATCTATAGGATAAGTTATTTGTTATATCAACAGAATAATAAGGCAAACATACACATCAACATCAACTTGACACACTGATCCTCTCGTTAGGTCTGTTGATGTGTCTGCCAAATAGCCTATATGTTCTACAGACAAGATAACACGCTGTAAATGGTTAATTTTCTCACTTCACATAAAATGTGAAATAAAAGAAGGCTAAAACCTTAGTAGGCCTAAGTTAGGCTAGAGGGCATATCCCTTTCTCATATAAAACGTTAGTAGGCCTAGGTTAGGCTATAGGGCATATCCCTCTCTCATATAAAACGTTAGTAGACCTAGGTTAGGCTATAGTGTATATCCCTCTCTCAGATAAAACGTTAGTAGGCCTAGGTTAGGCTATAGGGCATATCCCTCTCAGATAAAACGTTAGTAGGCCTAGGTTAGGCTATAGGACATATCCCTCTCTCATATAAAACGTTAGTAGGCCTAGGTTAGGCTATAGGACATATCCCTCTCTTATATAAAACATTAGTAGGCCTAGGTTAGGCTATAGGGCATATTCCTCTCTAAGATAAAACGTTAGTAGGCCTAGGTTAGGCTATAGGGCATATCCCTCTCGCAGCCAAAATAAAATAAATAAAAGGATGTCTTCAACAGAGGATGAGGTTGGCAGTTGTTGGGCCTTGGGAAGGGACGTGTTCTCATGCTCCTGGCTAATGGGGCTAGTTTTTTCTGAAGCTAGCTGTTTCTTGGAGGCTTTTTCCGTGGCTATTGCTCGAGTCCGGCTAAAAATGTCACATGTAATGTTGCCTTTTGTGGCCGCCATGGCTATTTTGACTATAGCTAATGGGGTTTAACTTGAAGTGGAGGTAAGATTAAGAATTGGAAATGAAGTCCCGTGATCTCCCTTACAGTATGATTTTGAACACTCAAAACAACTGGGAAGCGTCCATGGCAGGCATTGTTGTCACCTTAGCTAGCTACATAACCTCTGAGTGATAAAAAAGCATGAGCACCACCACCAATCAACCTACACTTCTGCGCACACACCCATTGTTACTATGACAACTAGCGTAGCCATGATAGCAAATGACTGCTGTCTGAACACACACAAATTCAATTTGGTCACTTGTAACTTGCTGTTTGGGCAGTCAGAATTCCAAAACAGATTTGAAAAAGAAAACTGATTTGAGCATTAAGGTCTGCGGTGTGAACAAGGCTTAATTGCACTGAAGCAAAGAGGGCCTGATTTAAGTCACTAGCTAATATGCTGTAGTCAGGGGTTGTCACGTTCTTCCCTAGACTCGGCATATCTCCCCTCTGTCCAATAAACTTGGGTTTATTCCAGCTCACATCCAATTAACAGTCCAGATTAATTGGCTCAGGCCTGAGGTGAGCTGTAGGAGGAGTAAAAGCAGCCCTCTAAGGGTGGAGGAGATAGGCTCACTACATACACTCTCTCACTCACTCACTCACTCAGTCACTCACTCACTCAGTCACTCAGTCACTCACTCAGTCACTCACTCACTCACTCACTCACTCACTCACTCACTCACTCACTCACTCACTCACTCACTCACTCACTCACTCACTCACTCACTCACTCACACGTTGCTCTATCAGTCCGAATTACGGGGGAGCCAGGGAGAGGTAAGATCTGCTGAATGAGACATGACTTCCTCTAAACTCAACAAAAGTCTAACTTTGGGGGATGGTATCTAAATATTGATAATTTGACCGGGACGCGCACCGACAGCAAGATGCATCAACCTCGTAGAAGAAAACATTTGAGCAAGCGAAACAGCGCCCCTTTGTCTCAGTATGTGTAGCCCATGTATCTGATACTGTCTGGCCAAAAAGAGTATGACAATTCACCGCTCTCTCCAGTGAGATAGATTGAGCCACTTGCAAATTGAAGGAAAATTATGAAACATTCTTCCATACTTTTTTTGTCGTTCACATTTTTGGGGAAGCGTGGCTTCCCGTGGCATCCATGAATACACACCACTGTAGTGACAATAACCAAATGTCATTATACTTATGGTGTTTGTAACAGATATCTCTTAACATTTATCAAATGGCACGTGCACAGTGCACTGTTTGGATGCTGGAATTATGGACGAGCGTGCACAGCCGCAGGTAGCCTACTTTTTGAAGTGATTTGCTTCACAATCAGATGAAAACATCATGAATGGTTGTGTTCGTGCCACATTAAAATGTAATACATGTTTACTGTTAAATTAGGTCTTTATTATTAGGCCCATACAAAATATTAGGCCCCATAGGCTCCCCCGAATGTCATTGTATAATTCGCACTCTGTGTGGATTTCTAATATACTGAACAAAAATATAAATGCAACATGCAACAATTTCAAAGATTTTACTGAGTTACAGTTCATATGAGGAAATCAGTCAATTTAAATTAATTCACTAGATTCTAATCTATGGATTTCACATGACTGGGAATACAGATATGCATCTGTTGGTCACAGATACCTTAAGGGGTCACAATGGGCCTCAAGATCTCGTCACGGTATTTTTGTGCATTCAAATTGCCATAGATAAAATGCAATTGTATTCGTTGTCCGTAGCTTATGCCTGCCAATACCATAACCCCACCGCCACAATGGGGCACTCAGTTCACAACGTTGACATCAGCAAACTGTTCGCCCACAAAACGCCATACACATGGTCTGTGGTTGGGAGACCGTGTGGCTCAGTTGGTAGAGCATGGCGCTTGCAACGCCAGGGTTGTGGGTTCATTCCCCACGGGGGGACCAGGATGAATATGTATGAACTTTCCAATTTGTAAGTCGCTCTGGATAAGAAATGACGTAAATGTAATATGTACTGCCAAATTCTCTAAAACTACATTGAAGGTGGCTTAGGGTAGAGAAATGAACATTATATTCTCTGGCAACAGCTCTGGTGGACATTCCTACAGTCAGCATGCCAATTGCACACTCCCTCAACATTTGAGACATCTGTGGCATTGTGTTGTGTGACAAAACTGCACATTTTAGAGCACAAGGTGCACCTGTGTAATGATCCTGCTGTTTAATCAGCTTCTTGTTATGCCACACCTGTCAGATGGATGAATTATCTTGGTAAAGGAGAAATGCTCACTGACAGGGATGTAAACAACATTTGAGAGAAATAAGATTTTTGTGCGTATGGAAAGGAACCTTTCTGGGGGTCTTTTATTTCAGCTCATGAAACATGGAACCAATACTTTACATGTTGCGTTTATATTTTTGTTCAGTATAGAACAGACCTGGGGATGGTCAGTGGTGGAGTATTTCATTAGCCTGCTAGCTACCAGTTAATTGGATTTGAAGAGAGGCGTTGGAGTAAATGGTGTAGTGCAATTTATTTTAGGTGAGAGAGCGCAATAAAAACAGAATTACTTAATCATTTCTGAATCAAAATTTGTAGCCTGTTGAATATCATTGTAGAGTTGGTCTATGCATAAAATGCATCCTCCAATTGCAATGTCTGCCTATGCCCACACGTATTGTCACAAGAACATTTACATATTTAATTCCCTCAAACACCAAGTTAAACTGCATGCCAATCATTTGATCTCAATCAGTTTCATGGGAATATGCATTTAGATGTTGAATTACTGTTTTGTGAGCGAATTTAAGCATACAGCGTTATCAATCTATTATCCTTTCTCGTAGGCCTATTTTGTTTCAATCAAAGCATGCAGTGCGTTCGGAGAGTATTCAGACCCTTGACTTTTTGTTATGTTACGGCCTGATTCTAAAATGGATTAAGTACCATTTTCTTCTCATCAACCTACACACAATACCCCAAATGACAAAGTGAAAACAGGCTTTTAGAATGTTTTTGCAAATGTATAAAAAAAAAACAGAAATACCTTATTTACATAAGTATTCAAACCCTTTGCTATGAGACACGAAATTGAGCTCAGGTGCATCCTGTTTCCATCGATCGTCCTTAATGTTTCTACAACTTGATTGGAGTCCACCTGTGGTAAATTCAATTGATAGGACATGATTTAGAAGGCACACACCTGTCTATATAAGGTCCCACATTTGACAGTGCATGCCAGAGCAAAAACCATGCTATGAGGTCGAAGGAATTGTCGAGGCACAGATCTGGGGAAGGGTACCAAAAAATGTCTGCAGCATTGAAGGTCCCCAAGAAAAGTGGCCTCCATCATTCTTAAATGGAAGAAGTTTGGAACCGCCAAGACCCTTCCTAGAGCTGGCCGCCCGGCCAAACTGAGCAATCGGAGGAGAAGGGCCTTCGTCAGGGAGGTGACCAAAAACCCAATGGTCACTCTAACAGAGCTCCAGAGTTCCTCTGTGGAGATGGAAGAACCTTCCAGGAGTACAACCATCTCTGCAGCACTCTACCAATCAGGCCTTTATGGTAGAGTGGCCAGACAGAAACCAAGATTGAACTCTTTGGCCTGAATGCCAAACGTCATGTCTGGAGGAAACCTGGCACCATCCCTACAGTGAACCATGGTGGTGGTTCATGCTGTGGGGATGTTTTTCAGCGGCAGGGACTGGAGGACTAGTCAGGATCGAAAAGATGAACGGAGAAAAGTACAGAGCGCTCAGGAACTCAGACTGGGGCAAAGGTTCACCTTCAAACAGGACAATGACCAGAAGCACACAGCCAAGACAACGCAGGAGTGGGTTCGGGACAAGTCTCTGAATGTCCTTGAGTGGCCCAGCCAGAGCCCGGACTTGAACACGATTGAACATCTCTGAAGAGACCTGAAAATAGCTGTGCAGCAACACTCCCCATCCAACCTGACAGAGCTTGAGAGGATCTGCAGAGAAGAATAGGAGAAACTCCCCAAATACATGTGTGCCAAGCTTGTAGCGTCATACCCAAGAAGACTCAAGGCTGTAATCGCTGCCGAAGGTGCTTCAACAAAGTACTAAATAAAGGGTCAGAATACAAATGTAATATTTACGTTTTTTGCGTTGTCATTATGGGGTATTGTTTGTAGATTGATGAAAGGTAACAAAATATGGAAAAAGTCAAGGGGTCGGAATACTGTCCGAATGCACTGCATATCCTGCCTAGTGGCGCTCGTTGTTGAGTTTTGGCCTCATTAGTAGTTATTTTTTACTATTCAGTTTCAGATAAGAAATGACTGAGGAGGTGGTTTTGGTGTTGTAGGCCTACTATTCTACAGGATATGCTACTATGTTCAGTACTGTTATGTAAAATAATAATGAATCGTGTGATCTTGTAAACGAGCACCATTGTGAGAAGTGATAATCTTCTATTTGTAATAACAATACAAATAAGTGATGAGTAGGACTATTAGATGTAGGTCAAATCTTCATGAAGGTTATTGAGTGATTTGAGCCCCTTTCGATTCGTGGTGCAGAAAGGACAGGCAGTGAATTTGGATCCTAAATCACATGGGTATGATGGTATGGTTCATATGGTGAATCAGTATTTTTGCACATGGACAGTTTGGCGAGTTCAAGTGCGTACGACATGTTTTAGCAACCCCTGGTAGAGTTTTCTGTCTGTAACTGTTCTTGTTACATCGGATTTGGCCAACTCGTTTGGCCCAGAGAGAGAGAGAGAAGACAAGGAAGAAATCACCATTTACCTACCTATAGGCTGCTATAGTCTACACATTTATTTAGTTTGCCATTCTACCGTTTTCATGGAATTTTAGTGGTAATTAAATAGAATTTATTTAGAATTGATCGGAATCTATTTTCCAGAAATATTTGTACCAGCTTCGTGTATTCTCTAATAGGAAAAAGTGAGGGAGTGCCACTCCCCCCCGCGCTACGACAGCCCTACATCTCTGGTTGTAGTGCTTGACTTGTTCAGGACTCGTTTTGGGTTTGTGCTGAAACGACAATCTACAACTGTGTTCTGAGGTAAATTGTTCTCCGTACTGTGCTGCTCTCCTGGTAGAGCGGCAGTTACCAGGCTATAGGCTGAACCTGCTGAGGAGGTCAGAACTATGATAAGATGTCTACCTGTGTGGCTGAAAGAGACATATGGCTGCATCTCAAATTACACTCTATTCCCTATGTAGTGCACTTCTATTGACCAGTGCCCATATAGCTGTTCACTACATAGGGAATCAGTTGCCATTTGGGACACTGCCATAAAGTACAGTATAACACACTGCACTTAGATGGAAAACAAACATACACACACACACAGAGCCATACATTGTTGTTTGTGTTGGCAGATTCTGGTCGAGGGCACAGTCGGTGACGACTTCAATGGAGACATCGCCATTGATGACCTGTCCTTCCTGGACTGTGTGCTCTATAATGGTAATTAGTATACATACTTCAGCAAGACTCTGAGATATTCAACATCTATTATTATTATTATTATTATTATTTAGACCACTTCCCCTGCCATAAAACATTTTTGGGACAGCTGAGGCAAGCACACCATTTTTCTTCAGGAAGTTTTACGTTTGTAGTTGTACCTTACCACCAGCATATAAAACTGTGTCCCACTCTAGATTGAGTTACAGTTTGTTGGATGTGTTGTGTGTTATTCATTTGTTTGTTTCAGGGGACTTGCCCTCCGCGAGCCCCACCACCCCCTTCCCCCCGACGGAAGCCCCTACAGTCCAGCCCCACATCTGCCCAGAGGGGAAGTTTGTGTGTGGGGCGCACGGAGAGTGTGTGGACCAGAGCAGGGTGTGTGACTTTAGACATGACTGCTCCGATGGGTTGGATGAACAGCACTGTGGTGGGTAGTGACCTTGTTCCCTCAGATCTGGGGCCGTGTGTATATAGGATAAGGTCTTGCCTCCCCATTTAAACTTTTTCAACTGTGTGTCTCAAAGGCAAATCTGCTTGATACATATGGCCCCTGGGCTGTGATTTGACCAGAACTGGATTATTGGAATCTTTCCCTTCTCTCTCTTCCTCTCCCACCCTCTTTCTGTCCTTGCTGTGCACTCTCTTCATCCACAGAGACCACTAGAATTGTCTTGAATCAGAAATGGAATTGTTTAGAATTTTCAAAGACCATAGGTATTGTCTAATGGTGTTTGTTTGTTTGTTTGTTTCTTTCTTTCTGTGTGTCCCCCAGTGAAGGAGGTATGTGATTTTGAGGGGGGCGTTGCATGTGGCTGGGAGAGGGTCTGTCCTGCTCCCTCTGTCCTGCTCCATTCATTCCGTTGGCTCCCCGACCAGGGAAACACCGTACACCTCGGACAGCAGTACCACCGGCCAGTCATCGACCACACACTGTGAGCCACAAACACATGCACAGACACAGGCACCCATGTACACATACAGTACAGGCACACATACGTGCACACACACTAGCAACGTGCATGCCCACCTGAGGATCACTCCTTTTCAGCCATCTGAAAATCCACTTGTCACTTAAATATCACTGGATTGATGGCTTACATTTTACTGTAGTGACTCTTGCTTAGTTTTTTCCTACTAACGTAGCGACCGCGCAAAGTTTGTAATGACCTGTCAAACACACTACGCTAATGGCTGAAGTGGGCTCCATGGAATTCATTGGCTTGTGATGCATCTATAAGAATGTTGATGCTTCGTCTGGGATTTAACGCACCGGCTCGGCAATTACATCACAAGAAAGATAACTTTATTTTAGTTGGTGTTGATTTTTTGTGCAATTAAAAACAATATATATATATTATTTAACGTTTATTTAACTAGGCAATAAGAACAAATTCTAATTTACAATGACGGCCTAGGAACAGTGGGTTAACTGCCTTGTTCAGGGGCAGAACAACAGATCCTTACCTTGTCAGCTCGGGGATTCAATCCACCAACCTTTCGGTTACTGGCCCAACGCTCTAACCACTAGGCTACCTGCCGCCCCAATTGAAAAAACTAATGATTTAATACAGTTGAAAGGTTTACAAATGAAATGCGCTGAAACGAAATCAACTTCTGAAAATGAACACTCGGATTATAGTGATATTATGTCTAATCTTGCAGACAATGTAACGTATGTATAGATGGGTGTAATCTAGAGCCAAGCATTTCAATTTTTAAATGCGTGGGTATCCTTCTCTTGACACACTTGTTGAATTATGCAAGAGAATGTGACAACAGTAATTAATGAGGCAGTCTAGACCGCGCAGGTGAGTGCAGGTAGGCCTAGACACAGCAAGTGAGTGCAGGTAGCCCTAGACACAGCAGGTGAGTGCAGGTAGGCCTAGACACAGCAGGTGTGTTGTGGTTGCAGCACTGTTCCACCAATTTATATGAATTTATTAATGTGGGAAATACACCCAGTGTATATATGCAAATGAGTCACATACTTTTCTTTAGGAAATGTAAAGAAATATATATATTTTACAATAACAATTTCGATTACCATTTCTACACACACACACACCGGGGTCAAAAACTCCATCACAGCCCTCTGAGACATCCTCTGAAACTGAGTAATGATGTTTCAGATGGTTACCTGTCTGGGCTATGATTGCCTATCTGAGGGGTTGACAGTGAGAGCAGAAATCAACTCCTCCACTCTATTTCTGTCATTTCCTTTCCTCTTGTAGCCAGTGGGCCAGAGTGCAGGTGCAATCATCCCTCTTCCCTCCCCTCCTCCCTCTTTCCCTCACTCCTGCTGCAGTCCTTTACTCTTCAGTAACAGACGATCATTAAGCTCCAGCAGCCATGGAAGTGAGAGGGGGAACTCTGTCTTCTCCAAACCCAAGGGGAGCCTCTCCTCTCTTGGGTAGGAAGGGTGGAGAGGCATGGTATCCAGGGAGCTGTGAGCTTATGGAGATGGATGAAAGCTGTCAAGCGAATCGCAGCCCTCTACTCTATTCTCCCATGGTTGTAAAGGATGACTGTGATTGACAATCTGTAGGGGCCTGGGTCTAGTACAGGGAGAGATAGATGAGTTTCAGTGACCTGCCTCTGCCTCTGTGGGCGGACACTCTATGTGTGGGGTGGGAGACGGTGGAGGACTTGTCGGACGTGGAGAGCGTGTTCTTGAGCTGAGCGGGAAAAGACGAGGATGCCGTCGAGGTAGACGAACACAAACCGGTTCAAAATGTCGCGGAGAACGTCATTTAACCAGGGCCTGGAACACAGCAGGAGCGTTGGTCAGACCGAATGGCATCACCAGGTATACGTAGTGTCCGCTAGCCGTGTTGAAGGCTGTCTTCCACTCCAGGGGCAGAGTCCGTAAGGTACAGAACGGCAGGCAGGGTCAGAGCAGGCAGAGGTCAGTAATAGAGAGCAGTGTCAAAAGGTACAGAACGGCAGGCAGGCTCAGGGTCAGGAAGGGCAGAATGGTCAAAACCGGAAGAACTAGAAAACAGGGACTAAAGAGACACGGAATTACACGCTGGTCTGCTTGACAAGACAAGACGAACTGGCAACAGACAAACAGGAAACACAGGTATAAATACACAGGGGATAATGGGGGAAATCTGGAGGGGGGTAGAGACAAGCACAAGACAGGTGAAACAGATCAGGGTGTGACAACTACAGTGTATTTGTTCTTACCCAACCCTATTTCCCATAAACTAATACTTTCTGCATTTTTTATTAATTATCATATATATTGTATTGCACTTTAAGGTAATTGTCTTTCATGGTCATCTCTATTTATTGTCTCTTTTTGTTGTATGTGTCTGAACCACGGCTATAGCCTTAAATAGAATTGCCCCATGGTGACAAATAAAGTTGTTTGAATTCAATTGAATTGTGTTAATAATGTGAACCTCTAACCTCCCCTCTTCTTGTCTCTACACTAGTGGCAGTCCAGAGGGTTGGTACATGTATGCAGACAGCTCCAACGGTGGTTACGGCCACATCACCGACCTGCAGACCCCTGTCATCTCCTCCACCGGACCCCAGTGCACCTTGGGATTCTGGTATCACATGAGCGGCTTCACTGTGGGAACCCTGCAGGTGAATGAATCCCATAGAGTCTCTCAGATGTATCATCAAGAAAAGAGAAAATAAGAAGCGTTGCGTTGTTTCTGTGAAAAAATATATAAATGGTATTCATAGGAGACAAGGGTCTAAATAGACTGAGAATACGTTTTAGCTTATGTACAAAAAAAACAATGGTGAAACTAAAAGCCTGCAACAAAAAACATGGCACTTATTTTGTCATTTAAATTAAAAAGCCTTTATTGTTTTTTTATGGCAGGCTTTAAGTATTTTTTTTTTTACATAAGCTTAAACATATTTTGTTCTCAGTCTCTCAAAAGTACTTTGCACCACAATATACCATATGGTGAATAAAATACGGCTAATGGCCATGACAAAGTAAAAAAAAAAATATGTTTTATCACAAAGCTGTGGTACAATTGTGAGATTTTCTTACTGTATTTCACAGGTGTTATTGAAGTATGGAAATGTCACCCATGAAGTGTGGTCCCAGACTGGTAACCAAGGCAACAAATGGAGACGTGGAGAAGTGTTTCTCGGAATCGACCATGACTTCCAGGTCTGTCAATCATCTTGTCTTGGAGAGAACCATGTCCATAAATCCATCTGTCACAGGTCTTGTGGAGTGATTCATTCTTATTCATGCTGTTCCATGCTGGATACGAGCGTCCGCTAAATGACAAAAATATAAAACGGTTTTGTTTTGTGGACTCTTTTTTTTGGGGGGGGGGTTCATTTGCAATTCATGCTTGACTGTTACACTCAGAGGATTTCGACTCACACAGCCACAGATTGATTGTTTGACTCTGTAAAGATAATTAATCACATTTATTTTATAAAGCCCTTTTTTACATCAGCAGTTGCCACAAAGTGCTTTACAGATACCTGGCCTAAACCCCAAAGAGCAAGCAAAGCAAATGCAAAAGCACAGTGGCCAGGAAAATCTCCCTCGACGGAAGTTATCTCGGAAGAAACTGCATGCTATCACTGCATGCTATCCAATGGCTGAGTACACCCAACCAGAAACAAGACAAAGACCTGACATCAACAGTGAAATAGCAATTTTAGCCACAAATCCCCTGACCTTTGTACTGATGTCCATTAACCTTTGTCAACTAGGCCCAGTCAGATCAGCCATTCAGATAGAGCAATCAGTGTGTCCTTTAGCACTGAAGCGGTGTGTTCAAGAGCAGCTTTCTTACCATCAGAGCTTCAGTGCCCTTTCGCTCTCCCACAAAGCACTTAATCAGCCCGGGTCCTCTCTCTCATGTGAAATACAGGTAACTGCCAAAATAAAGGAAACACCAACTTAAAGTGTCTTAAAGGCGTTGGGCCACCACGAGCCACCAAAGCAGCTTCAATACGCATTGGAATAGATTCTACAAGTGTCTGGAGCTCGATTGGAGGGATGCGACACCATTAGTCCATGAGGAATTCCATAATTTGGTGTTTTGTTGATGGTGGTGAAAAACACTGTCTTAGGTGTCTCTCTAGAATCTCCCATAAGTGTTCATACACACACCCTTTAGACCTCCTATGCTCCTTTGAGACCACTCTTTCAAAATTGCTGAGATCTCTTCTTCTAGCCACGGTAGCCAAAATAATAGGCAACTGTGCATTTTATACATGACCCTAAGCATGATGGGATGTTAATTGCTTAATTAACTCAGAAAACCTCACCTGTGTGGAAACACCTGCTTTCAATATACTTTGTGTCGCTCATTTACTCAAGTGTTTCCTTTATTTTGGCAGTTACTTGTACATGACTCAGCAATTTGAAGGATGAGCTGCTTGTGTAGTATACAGCTGGTGATTTTGGGCTAGATCCTAAGTGGAACCTTATTCCCTTTATAGTGCCCTTCTTTTGACCAGGTACCATTTGGGATGCCCTGGTATGTTGGGTTTAATTGTGTTTATGTAATGTTTAGCCTTGCTTACCAGGATTATAGTGAAGATGGCTGAGAACGAGACTAATGACGTGTTATTGTGAATTTGCTAGTTTATATACGGTACTAGACCGTTTTGTTGATTTATAAGTATTTGGGTATTACTTCAAGAATTGAACGACTTGGACAGATGGCTGACTTCCATCCTGACTGTCATTTAGGTGATCTTCCAGGCCAAGCGGGGGATCAGCTACATGGGAGATGTGGTGGTGGATGACGTGACCTTCCAGAACTGCACCCCTCCCCTCAGCCCAGAGCAGCCGTGTGGGCCTGAGGAGTACACCTGCTCCAATGGATACTGCATCCCAGAGGACAACCTGTGTGACTTCCTCAACCACTGTGGAGATGGCTCCGACGAGGACCCCTATATCTGCAGTGAGTGAGAGACCCTTCGCCTGCCCGTTTGATAATAATTAATTAAAAAACAGTGTTACTTACAGCAGCTTTTGTTGAATTTTGTGTGATTATTTTTAATTTCACCTTTTATTTAACCAGGTAGGCCAGTTGAGAACAAGTTCTCATTTACAACTGTGACCTGGCCAAGATAATGTAAAGCAGTGCGACAAAAATAACATCACAGAGTTACACATGAACAAACGTACAGTCAATAACACAATAGAAAAATCTACAGTTGAAGTCGTTTTTCAACCACTCCACAAATGTATTGTTAACAAACTATAATTTTGATAAGTCAGTTAGGACATCTACTTTGTGCATGACACAAGTCCTTTTTCAAACAATTGTTTACAGACAGATTATTTCACTTATAATTCACTGTATCACAATTCCAGTGGGTCAGAAGTTTACATACACTAAGTTGACTGTGACTTTAAACAGCTTGGAAAATGATGACATGGCTTTAGAAGCTTCTGATAGCATAATTGACATCATTTGAGTCAATTGGAGGTGTACCTGTGGATGTATTTCAATGCCTACCTTCAAACTCAGTGCCTCTTTGCTTGACATCATGGGAAAATCAAAAGAAATCAGCCAAGACCTAAGAAAAAAAATTGTAGACCTCCACAAGTCTGGTTCATCATTGGGAGCAATTTCTAAATGCCTGAAGGTACCACGTTCATCTGTACAAACAATAGTACGCAAGTATAAACACCATGGGACCACACAGCCGTCATACTGCTCAGGAAGGAGACACGTTCTGTCTCCTAGAGATGAACGTACTTTGGTGCGAAAAGTGCAAATCAATCCCAGAACAACAGCAAAGGACCTTGTGAAGATGCTGGAGGAAGCAGGTACAAAAGTATCTATATCCACAGTAAAACGAGTCCTATATCGACATAACCTGAAAGGCCGCTCAGCAAGGAAGAAGCCACTGCTCCAAAACCGCCATAAAAAAACCAGACTATGGTTTGCAACAAAGATCGTACTTTTTGGAGAAATGTCCTCTGGTCTGATGAAACAAAAATAGAACTGTTTGGCCATAATGACCATTGTTATGTTTGGAGGAAAAAGGGGGAGGCTTGCAAGCCGAAGAACCCCATCCCAACCGTGAAGCACGGGGGTGGCAGCATCATGTTGTGGGGGTGCTTTGCTGCAGGAGGGACTGGTGCACTTCACAAAATAGATGGCATCATGAGGGACGAAAATGATGTGGATATATTGGAGAAACATCTCAAGACATCAGTCAGGAAGTTAAAGCTTGGTCGCAAATGGGTCTTCCAAATGGACAATGACCCCAAGCATACTTCCAAAGTTGTGGCAAAATGGCTTAAGGACAACAAAGTCAAGGTATTGGAATGGCCATCACAAAGCCCTGACCTCAACCCTATAGAATATTTGTGGGCATAACTGAAAAAGTGTGAGCGAGCAAGGAGGCCTACAAACCTGTCTCAGTTACACCAGCTCTGTCAGGAGGAATGGGCCAAAATTCACCCAACTTATTGTGGGAAGCTTGTGGAAGGCTACCCAAATTGTTTGACCCAAGTTAAACAATTTAAAGGCAATGCTACCAAATACTAATTGAGTATATGTAAACTTCTGACCCACTGGGAATGTAATGAATGAAATAAAAGCTGAAATATATCATTCACTCTACTATTATTCTGACATTTCACATTCTTAAACTAAAGTGGTGATCCTAACTGACCTAAGACAGGGAATCTTTACTAGGATTAAATGTCAGGAATTGTGAAAAACTGAGTTTATGGTGGATGTAAACTTCCGACTTCAACTGTATGTACGGTGTGTGCAAATGTAGAAGAGTAGGGAGGTAAGGCAATAAATAGGCCATTACTGTGGTGGCAATGGTGTTTTTAATTAAGTGTACAATCTAATGTAACATTCAACCTTAAAATGAGTAACACATCCATGGCCACATTTTGAGCATTATGTAAATATGAATGTCTTGTTATGTAATCCTATTATCTTCTCAATTGCTGTCATTATCTGTGCAGAATCTCAAATGACAATCACTTGCACCATGTAGCCTACTTTTCTAATGTATTCTCAACTGCAATCCAAGTCATTCGGTTCTGCTATTAGATGAAGCACAGTGATAACACATTCATCTGTTGTATAAGTGAACAAAATAGCTGACATTGTGTTCCCATTTGAACTTTGCTGTGCTTTTAAATAATTGAAAGCACAGTGATAAACATTTCGGTGACAACTAAACCAAAAAATCTGACATTGTTTTTCCATTGGAATTTGGTTGTGCTATTAGATTAGTCTCCCTAGGCAGACAGTTGCCTCCCACGATGTATCCAATGCTACGGTATACACTGCTCTTGCCTAGCGTCGGGTTTGCGAGACTACTTTTACATAGTTAAAAGTATAGTGATAAATTGTAATAACTTTAGGCTGATTTTTGAGTGGGTGAATATACAGTGAGCTCCAAAAGTATTTGGACAGTGCTTTTTTGTTGTTGTTTGGCCTCTGTACTCCAGCGCTTTGGGTTTGAAATGATACAATGACTACGAGGTTAAAGTGCAGACTGTCAGCTTTCATTTGAGCGGTAGAGGTACGTGAGTAAAATCTCTTGAGGAAGCGAAGCCAGTAAAAATGCCATATTACAACCTTTGTTGTGATAATTGCGGCGTTTGCTCTATAACCCTGTCACGTTTCTGACCTTATTTCCTTTGTTTAGTCTTTATTTAGTTGGTCAGGACGTGAGCTGGGTGAGTATTATCTATGTTGTCTGTTTCTATGTGGGGTTTCTTGTTTGGCCTTATATGGTTCTCAATCAGAGGCAGGTGTTAGTCATTGTCTCTGATTGGGAACCATATTTAGGTA
Organism: Salvelinus alpinus; assembly: GCF_045679555.1. NCBI lineage: Eukaryota > Metazoa > Chordata > Actinopteri > Salmoniformes > Salmonidae > Salvelinus > Salvelinus alpinus. Next base: position 34,372,980 of record NC_092095.1, read on the forward strand.
GCCTGTTTTTGTAGTGTGTTTTGTGGGTGATTATTCCTGTTCGTGTGTTCATCTGGTCTGTGTTCACTAGTTCGGGACTGTAGTGTCTTCAGTTCTTTCTGTCAGTTTGTTGTTTTTTGTTCGTTGTTTAAGTAGCCTATTAAAATATGGATTATCATCACGCTGCAGTTTGGTCCTCCTCTCTTTCACCCGAAGACAGCCGTTACAAACACATTCGTTCGTATGCCACCGTGATGTACAATAAGGCCGTTACAACAACAAGACAACAGTCACACAGTGGCGGAATAAATTCAACTATACATACGTTTGTTTCATCACAAAACCGGAGAGCAACATCTGTCAGTTGAAGTCCCCGAACCAAATATTGCATGTTACAAATAGTTATATAATCTGCAGCATGGTCAAGTAATTTAATGTTTTTGACAGTTTAATTAACAACTACTGATTTACAACCACAGAGTTACCGCACGTCAGCACAAAGACGACAGGGGAACTGCCTCAGCTATTCCAGCACCGTTTCAACTTAAACATTTAAACATCATCAAATTAGGGCGGCAGCGTAGCCTAGTGGTTAGAGCATTGGACTAGTAACCGAAAGGTTGCAAGTTCAACATTTTTTTTAACAAGGCTATATATGCTTATACACTGAAATCAAACTTAAAGATACCTTAAACTATTTAGTCCAATTAATGTTACTTAAAATCATGTGGCTGTCCTTGGTATCATCCCTTTTGGTTGTAATCTCATTGATCAACGTCTCAACCAAATATTACTCAATTATCCACATCGAAATGACGTGGTGTGCCAAGTGTGGAAGTTATTTATGTCATGGTGAGTATACTAATGACTAATTAAGCTCTCTTCCTCTCTGTCTCTCTCTCTCACTCTCTTACAGAGGGCTTCAGTGGACACTGCAACTTTGAGTTTGACCTCTGCTCCTGGCGCCAGTGCCGGCAGGACAATTTCGATTGGCTTATCAAAGCGGGCAGCACACCGACCACTGGCACAGGTCCATCTACTGACCACACCCTGCGGGACCCGTCTGGCCACTACCTCTATGTGGAGAGCTCTTTCCCCCAGGCAACCGGAGACGCCGCTAGAATCTCAGGACCCCTCCTCAGCCGCAGGAGCAAGCAGTGCAAGGTCAGGCAAAGGTCAGGGCAGAGACTGTAGATAACAGTTCGGGATCCATGTGGGTGTTACTCGGTCGAGATAAAAGTGTCATCTGATCAATACATGGACACAAGGGTTGGTTCTGGTCGGTCCCTGGATGGGAGACCAGATGCTGCTGGAAGTGGTTTTGGAGGGCCAGTAGGAGGCACTCTTTCCTATGGTCCCCCCCAAAAAATATCCCAATGCCCCAGGGCGGTGATGGGGGACATTGTCCTGTGTAGGGTGCCGTCTTTCGGATTCAACGTTAAACGGGTGTCCTGACTCTCTATGGTCACTAAAGATCCTAAGTCACTTATCGTAAGAATAGGGGTGTTAACCCCAGGGTACTGGCTAAATTCCCACTCTGGCCATCATGCCATCATGGCCACCTAATTATCCCCAACTTCCAATTGGCTCATTCATCCCCCCTCCTCGCCCCTATAACTATTCCCCAGGTCATTGCCGTAAATGCGAATGAGTTCTCAGTCAATTTACCTGGTAAAATAAGGGATAAATAAACATAGGGTTCATAGGTGAGGGTTATACGGTGTGTAATGATTTGGTTAATTTGTTTTAAAGTCAAATTCAGTGTGATGGTGTAATCCACCATACAAACCTACAGACAGATTAAGGGAGGAGGTTTAGGTGGATTATGAAGTAGAATTGGGGGATTATGTATAAAGGACTGGGTCAGTCAGTATCTCCTCCCTCTGTGTGTGACGAGATCAGCCAGTGCAGTGGGTGAGTCCAGGGGCCATCTCTCTTCTCTCTCTGACTGAGCTCACGTCAGTCAGTCTGTCTGAGGCCGGCCTTCTTATTGAGTGCCTCGTTTGTAGGGAACTGTGTCTATCTCATCTCGGGCTGGACCTGCCAACCAATCACACACGCAGCTGACAGGCGCCAATTAAACAGAGCGAGGGGAGGAGGGGAAGAGAGGGAGGAGAGAAGAAGCGGTAGTTTAGTCTTCTCGCTGCCTCCTGCCCTCCCTCTGCATCGAGTTGCATTTGGTAGAAAACCCCTGTGGAACTCCTTAGCACTGCGTTTGAGTGGCTGACGTTGTGGGCTAGCCGTAATGAACAGGGGAAATAGAAGGAAATGAATGGAGCTACGGAGATGACCTTTTGTATATAGATAGACCTCTTGCTTTGCTTTCATGGTCTACGGGGAGGTGAAAGGAATGATCATAATAAGAGTGTTGCAGTGAAAGGTCAATGGTAATGCAGAAAGCATGAGTCTCAGGTGCTTGTTACTTTGGTCAGATTTACTGAATCAAATCAAACTGTATTTGTCACATGCGCCGAATACAACAAGTGTAGACCTTACCGTGAAATGCTTACAAACCCTTAACCAACAGTGCAGTTCAAGAAAAGTTCATATATTTCCCAAATGAACTACAGTAAAAAAATATATAAAAAGTAACACAATAGCATAACAATACCGAGGCTATATACAGGGGGTACCGGTACCGAGTCAGTGTGCGGGGGTGCAGGTTAGTTGAGGTCATTTGTACATGTAGGTAGGGGTGAAGTGACTATGCATAGATAATAAACAGTGAGAAGCAGCAGTGTACAAAACAAATGGAGGGGGGGGTCAATGTTAATTGTTCAGCAGTCTTATGGCTTGGGGTTAGAAGCTGTTAAGGAGCCTTTTGGTCCTTTACAAGTCAGGGGTATTTAAACTTCACTTTAATGAGTAGAGGAAAGTCTGTCATTGCTTAAATAGCATGGTATTTCTCCGACTGTCTGTGCTTATCCAGCTAAAAATTTGATGGTACAGATGGAGGTATTTTAAGATTTTAGTCAGTTAAGAACAAATTCTTATTTTCAATGACGGCCTAGGAACAGTGGGTTAACTGCCTTGTTCAGGGGCAGAACGACAGATTTGTACCTTGTCAGCTCGGAGATTCGATCTTGCAACCTTTCGGTTACTAGTCCAACGCTCTAACCACTAGGCTACGAGTTAGTTTAACCAATTAAACTTGGCCACACTTGCATGACTTCACTATGTTTGTCACTTTCCTGTGTGTGTGTCCCTTCCCTTCTCCAGATCCGCTTCTACCTGCACATGTCTGGAGACGCCTTAGGAACGCTGAACGTGTTCCAGGTCACCAGCTCCTCAGGTCACCAGCTCCTCCTCAACCTGACTGGAGACCAGGGAAACTACTGGCAGAGGAGGGACATCCAGCTGACCTCTCAGGAAGACTTCCGGGTCACCTTCGAGGGCAAGGTGATGACATTTTTTTATTGAATTCTTGTGACTTATGTTCATCTTGTGCATATCTGATATAGCATTTGTATCTGTGAATGTTGCTGTTACTGTGCCATGAAAAAGTATTTGCCCGCTTTCTGATTTACTCTATTTTTTGCATATTTTATATACTGAATGTTATCAGATCTTCAACCAAAACCTAATATTAGATCAAGGGAACCTGAGTTTACAAAGAATAAAACATTATTTATTATTTCTTTATTTAATTAGCAAAGTTAAGCAACACCCAATTCCCCCATGTGAAAAAGTAATTGCCCATTTACACTCAATAACTGGTTGTGCCACCTTCAGCTGTAATGACTGCAACCAAATGCTTCCTGTAGTTGTTGATCAGTCTCTCACATCGCTGTGGAGACATTCTGGCCCACTCTTGCATGCAGAACTGCTTTAACTCAGCGACATTTCTGGGTTTTCAAGCATGAGCTGCTCGTTTCAAGTCCTGCCACAACATCATAATTGGGATTAGGTCTGGACTTTGACTAGGCCATTCCAAAACTCCAAATGTGTTGCTTTTCAACCATTTTCATGTAGACTTGATTGTGTTTTGGATCATTGTCTTGCTGCATGACTCAGCTGCGCTTCAGCTCACAGACGGATTGCCTGACATTCTCATGTAGAATTCTCTGATACAGAGCAGAGAATTCATGGTTCCTTCTATTAAGGCAAGTTGTCTAGGTCCTGAGGCAAAAAAGCATCCCCAAACCATCACACTATCAAATCAAATGTTATTGGTCACATACACATATTTAGCAGATGAGTACGCACCCTTGTGGGGCCCCTGTGTTGAGGATCAGTGAAGTGGAGGTGTTTTTTCCAACCTTCACCACCTGGTGGCGGCCTGTCAGGGAGTCCAGGACCCAGTTGCACAGGGCGGGGTTCAGACCCAGGGCTCCAAGCTTGATGATGCGCTTGGAGGGTTCTACTAAGGCTGAGCAATCGTCAATGAACAGCATTCTTACATAGGTATTCCTCTTATCCAGATGGGATAGGGCAGTGTGCAGTGCAATGGCGATTGCATCGTCTGTGGATCTATTGGGGATGTAAGCAAATTGAAGTGGGTCTAGTGTGTCAGGTAAAGTAGAGGTGATATGATCCTTAACTAGCCTCTCAAAGCAATTCATGATGACAGAAGTGAGTGCTACAGGGCGATAGTCATTTAGTTCAGTTACCTTGGCTTTCTTGGGTACAGGAACAATGGTGGACATCTTGAAGCAAGTTAGGACAGCAGACTGGGGACCTGCTTGACCATTGGTATGAGGTTCTTGCTGTGGAATGCAGTGTTTGGTTTTCGCCAGGCATAATGGGATCCATTAGAAAGGTGGCAAGCACTTTTTCACGGCACTGTATATGTTTACTATCTTTATCTTATCCGTCTTGCCACAACTAAAGTTCCCTGTGGAACAATTATGCTATTTTATTATATCCTAAGGTGGGCCGCAACGCCAAGGGGGACATCTGTCTGGATGACATCACCTTCTCACCAGGCTGCCTACTCTCGTCTACGTCAGAAGCACTGGAGACTCCACCCCCATCAGGTATGATGTCATGATGTCACTCCGGGTGCATCTCAATAGTCTTAAGTGGCCTCCTCGTCTCCTTGTTTCCTCTCCTTCATAATAGTCTGAAAACCTACCCACTGGGAATTGACTTTGGCCTGTTCAGTTTCTTCGCATTAGCGTAGATGAAGGATAGAAGGAGAAGAAAGAACTAAGTACTACATTATTTAGGGAATAGGGTTTAATTTGAGACGGTTAGTCATGGTTTTGCGGGCATAAATGACTGAGTGAACCAAGCGGTATCAGTCAGTGAATAAAGAACGGCTTGGTCTCCATTCAGATGATTGTACGTTTCCTCTGCATTCTTCCTGTTCTTTACGAGCCAACCCTTGAGAGACGAGAGAAAGGGACAACAACGTGAACTGATTTAGCCCCATTGTCACAGTGGTGCATAGCAGCTATAATTGCCCTTTCTAATGTATAGCTTTACTGTTGTATTGGGTGTCAGAGTGGAAGAGAGAAGAGGAGAGGGAGAGAAGAGGGGGGTTTTGAGGGGATGGGGAAGGCTTTGTGTGTGGCCTCTTTAAGGGACCCCTAGTGATCTGCTGGGCTGGACTATAGGGGCCTTATACACAATAGTCCTGTTGTGTGCTTCTATATCTCTTTCTTTCTTCCTTTCTCTCTCTCTCTCTTTCTCTCTCTCTCTGACTTACTCACAGCCACAGAATGTGTTTGAGAATGCAACCTAGCCTGCTGTGAGTCTGCCAACAGGCAGGGGCATTAATGAGTCATCACATGACTTTAATGGAGTCTCAGCTCAATGGTAGTCAGCGGGAGTCAGCGGGAGTTAGCGGGAGTCGGCGGGAGTCAGTGTGAATATGAGGATGTTGGTAATGATATGTTGATATCCAGCTTGCTCTTTTTTTTTACAATTGCTGTGCGTGCATTTGCGTTTGCTGAAATGTTACACTTGTTTCGGGATTATCCTTATGTCAGTCGGAGATTTTGGCTCACAGACATTTGTGCGTTATGACATCCCCCACCAAGAAAACAAAATGATTTGTGTCTCCCAAATGGAACTATGTGCAAACCCGTAATTTAAGAAACCCCTGCAATGGAGAGAGAGACCTATGCCAAAATGGCTTTGACGGATGTAGTTGAGAAAATGGCTGTCTTTCCTCTTACATGAAATATGATTTTGGCCAGACCAATGGCAGTACGCTTTAGTCCTCTCACTGGACTTTTTATGTTAAACACACTTGTATATTATATTCCGTGGTCATTGATAGCAATGGGGAAGGAATACGGGCTGTTAATACGGTGTAATATAGTCCGAATAACACAATGTAGTCAAATGTCTAATAAAACAAAATGAGATACAAGCAACTGAGAGGAGGGGAAGATCTAAGGGAGAGGTACACCAACCATCTGTATGTGCATCAGAAGACGAGGCCACTCGTCCTTCTACTATCATTACCCCAACATTATTATTCCATTTGGAACGAGTCAATCCCAAGGACGGCAGCCCCACAATCTCCTAGATCAATTACAAAAGAAATCCGATCACCAGGCAAGCAAGGTCGACCTGGCTTTCTCTCTTCTTCCTTTTTCGAATCCATTTTCTATGATGAATGAAATGCGGCTGAACTTGTTTTCGCTCTTCCTCCTCTCCCCCCTCTTCCTCAGAAAGAGCGTGATAGCATCAGAAAACATTTGAGCAATTGTCTCAGATAAATCAAGCTCAAATGTAGAATCCATGCCTTTTATGAGATGCTACTCTATGGCTGTCTCCCATATGGTACTCTATTCCCTATGTATTGTACTATTTTTGACCAGGGCCCTATGTTGCCATTTAATATGTAGCGTATGATGTATAATGGTATGTAACGACCGTGGACTAATCACATCAAAAGCGGTGGAGAATGGGCCTGTTGTTGAGGAGGACAGGGAGATGAAAGACAGTCTATTTAGATGAGAGGGAATGAGTCAAAGTGATGGAAAGCCACGTGGGACAAATGTAATCAGACAGCAGTGTGACGGCACCTGATCCAAGAAGAGATTCATGACTGTAACAGGTCATTACCGTAAGATTGTTGAGAGTCTGGATGTGGTTGCTCTGTGATGGTTATGGATCATGTTGTCAGTAACACACAACCCACCAGACAATAAAGACAGAATCCACAGATTCTTGTACTCCTCAATCCACCAGGGGACAATATCCTACCCTGGGTGAGTATATGGGGTCGAAGGGCAGTGGGTCATTACAGTACCTGTGTACCAGTGGAGGCTGCTGAGGGGAGGACAGCTCATAATAATGGCTTGAATGGAGTGCATGGAATGGCATCAACTAAATTAGATCCACTTTTAATGTACAGGCTTCTGAGCCATCATATCCCATAATGATCATCATATGAAAGTCCATTAATCCTCGGTATAATCTGCACTAACATTCAGTCTTTCATGCAGAGGGTGGGAGAGGTGGCAGTAGAGGTGAATGGGGGAATAAATAAATAGAGTTTGGCTTGCTGTTATGGTAGAACATATCAGACCTGGGTTCAAAAACTATTTTAAATCTTTCAAATGCTTTGAGTGTTTGCTCTATCCTGCTTGGAGTGCTAAGTGGGCAGGGTTTGCAGTTTTGGGACCTTTCTGTTTGGTCCATTAAGCCCGGCTAGCTCAATCAAGCACATATACATTATTTTAAATTATTTATTACCCTTTGAACCCTGGTCTGGATCATACAAGTACAAAATCAGCTATTTACAAAGGCAGAAACAACTTTAAACATTTGAAATGACTTGAATGTATGGAAATGATTGTCATGGTAGACCAAACTCTTTCTTCGTTACTTTTGAGAGCCAAAATGGTTTCCTGTTTTTCCATATCCATGGATGGCCCCAAATTGCACCCTATTCCCTTTGTGATGCCCTAATTTTGACAGTAGGACTCTGGTCAAAAGTAGTGCACTATGTAGGGAATAGGGTGCACATCATGCCACTGTGGTGGGACCATATTCCTTCTGGTCCTGTGCACCTGAAGAAGTGGAAGAAAATATTAGAGGGGATTTATCCCCCTTTCTTTGCTTGAATTACTGGGACCACCCCTCTTCATCACGCATCATCACGCCTCTCTAATACTCCCAAACACCAAGTCTGACCGCACTGGAATGCCTGGCTCCTATACAGCCACAATTGCAGTCCCACATCCCCTCTTCTCAGCCGTCTACTCCCCCTCCTTCTGATACAAAGCCTTACTGCTCCCCTCCTTTGTCCTCCTAAGCCACTGACTGAAAGAGAGGCTAATGTATCATTCAGATCGTCTGCTTGCTTGGCTTACTTTTTATATTAAATTTGAATTCTTGGCCTTTCAGGTCTCTTTGCTTGTTTTGCGATTCAGGATCAGCTTTGCCTTTTAGATCACAATTAATAACGTTACATGCACAAACGGGGGGAACTGATACTAGATCAGCACTCCTAGTCTGAGACACTTGATGTCGTTTCGACGAATGGCTTGACTCAACTGTATGGATTTGACAGTTTTGTGAACTCCACTAGACGTCATTAGCCCGACATTATGAAGGTGAAGTTCTGATCGTGCAGAGGTGAGCTCACCATCTCAATACCTGCATTATTTAAAAGCAACTGCCTCTTTATTGTCACCTTGGGCCTTTTTATCCAGTCTGTGTGTGTGTGCATGTACACTACATTACCAAAAGTATGTGGACACCTACTCGTCGAACATCTCATTCCAAAATCATGGGCATTAATATGGAGTCCCCCCCCCCCACCCCTTTGTTGCTATAACAGCCTCCAGGCTTTCCACTAGATGTTGGAACATTTGTTGCGGGGACTGCGGGGAGCATTGGTGAGGTCGGGCACTGATGTTGGGCGATAAGGCCTGGCAGTCGGCATTCCAATACATCCCAAAGGGGTTCGATAGGGTTGAGGTCAGGGCTCTAGGCAGGCCAGTCAATTTCTTCCACACCGATCTTGACAAACCATTTCTGTATGGAACTCGCTTTGTGCGCGGGGGCATTGTCATGCTGAAACAGGGCCTTCCCCAAACTGTTGCCACAAAGTTGCAAGCACGGAATAATCTAGAATGTCATTGTATGCTGTAGCGTTAAGATTGCCCTTCACTGGAACTAAGGGGCCTAGCCCGAACCATGAAAAACAGCCCCAGACCATAAATCCTCCTCCACCAAACTTTACAGTTGGCACCATAGATGTAGGCAGGTAGCATTCTCCTGGGTTCCACCAAACCCACATTTGTCTGTCACATTGCCTGATGGTGAAGCATGATTTGTCACTCCAGAGAACATGTTTCCACTCCTCGAGAGTCAAATGGCGGCGAGTTTTACACCACTCCAGCAGACGCTTGGCATTGCGCATGGTGAATTTAGGTTTGTGTGCGGCTACTCGGCCATGGAAACCCATTTTATGAACTCCCGATGAACAGTTTCTGTGCTGACGTTGCTGCCAGAGGCAGTTTGGAACTCGGTAGTGAGCGTTGCAACCGAGGACGGTGCCACGTTAAAAGTCCATTCTACTGCCAATGTTTGTCTATGGAAATTGGATGGGTGTGATCGATGTTTTACAGCTGTCAGCAACGGGTGTTGCTGAAATAGCAAAATCCACTAATTTGAAGGGGTGTCCACATACTTTTGTATATATATATACACTGCTCAAAAAAATAAAGGGAACACTAAAATAACACATCCTAGATCTGAATGAATGAAATATTCTTATTAAATACTTTTTTCTTTACATAGTTGAATGTGCTGACAACAAAATCACACAAAAATGATCAATGGAAATCAAATTGATCAACCCATGGAGGTCTGGATTTGGAGTCACACTCAAAATTAAAGTGGAAAACCACACTACAGGCTGATCCAACTTTGATGTAATGTCCTTAAAACAAGTCAAAATGAGGCTCAGTAGTGTGTGTGGCCTCCACGTGCCTGTATGACCTCCCTACAACGCCTGGGCATGCTCCTGATGAGGTGGCGGATGGTCTCCTGAGGGATCTCCTCCCAGACCTGGACTAAAGCATCCGCCAACTCCTGGACAGTCTGTGGTGCAACGTGGCGTTGGTGGATGGAGTGAGACATGATGTCCCAGATGTGCTCAATTGGATTCAGGTCTGGGGAACGGGCGGGCCAGTCCATAGCATCAATGCCTTCCTCTTGCAGGAACTGCTGACACACTCCAGCCACATGAGGTCTAGCATTGTCTTGCATTAGGAGGAACCCAGGGCCAACCGCACAAGCATATGGCCTCACAAGGGGTCTGAGGATCTCATCTCAGTACCTAATGGCAGTCAGGCTACCTCTGGCGAGCACATGGAGGGCTGTGCGGCCCCCCCAAAGAAATGCCACCCCACACCATGACTGACCCACCGCCAAACCGGTCATGCTGGAGGATGTTGCAGGCAGCAGAACGTTCTCCACGGCGTCTCCAGACTCTGTCACGTCTGTCACATGTGCTCATGTGCTCAGTGTGAACCTGCTTTCATCTGTGAAGAGCACAGGGCGCCAGTAGCGAATTTGCCAATCTTGGTGTTCTCTGGCAAATGCCAAACGTCCTGCACGGTGTTGGGCTGTAAGCACAACCCCCACCTGTGGACGTCGGGCCCTCATACCACCCTCATGGAGTCTGTTTCTGACCGTTTGAGCAGACACATGCACATTTGTGGCCTGCTGGAGGTCATTTTGCAGGGCTCTGGCAGTGCTCCTCCTCGCAAAAAGGCGGAGGTAGCGGTCCTGCTGCTGGGTTGTTGCCCTCCTATGGCCTCCTCCACGTCTCCTGATGTACTGGCCTGTCTCCTGGTAGCGCCTCCATGCTCTGGACACTACGCTGACAGACACAGCAAACCTTCTTGCCACAGCTCGCATTGATGTGCCATCCTGGATGAGCTGCACTACCTGAGCCACTTGTGTGGGTTGTAGACTCCGTCTCATGCTACCACTAGAGTGAAAGCACCGCCAGCATTCAAAAGTGACCAAAACATCAGCCAGGAAGCATAGGAACTGAGAAGTGGTCTGTGGTCACCACCTGCAGAACCACTCCTTTATTGGGGGTGTCTTGCTAATTGCCTAGAATTTCCACCTGTTGTCTATTCCATTTGCACAACAGCACGTGAAATTTATTGTCAATCAGTGTTGCTTCCTAAGTGGACAGTTTGATTTCACAGAAGTGTGATTGACTTGGAGTTACATTGTGTTGTTTAAGTGTTCCCTTTATTTTTTTGAGCAGTGTATATATATATAGTGTATTTCTGATGATTGTTAGGTCTTAAGACCAGAGCCAACCCAAATCCACAGGGAATTCACACAGCTGTTTGTGCACTGAATGGATACGACTTTTAGTTGTGCACTATTTGTTTTGATTTCAATACATCATTGATTTCCTATCTCACTGTCCTTTTGTCTAGTCTGGTCCTGCTTATTACCCTAGTCTCTTGGCTGCATGTTGCAGCATGATCCATAACATTTCTACAGCACTCTGTGTCCCAAATGGCACCCTATATCCTCTACAGTATAGTGCACTACTTTTGACCAAGGCCCAAAAGTACTGCACTTTATAGGGAATAGAGTGCCATTTTGGACACAGCCCTAGTGCTGGGCAGCCTGACCGTACCCTCTTTCATTTGAGTGGTGCTTCACTTCACTAATGGCTGACCCCTGACCTCTGCTCTACATGATGTAAGCTAATGCATGCCAACATCATGCTAGCTACACACGCACAGATCCTGACACTGCTGCAGTTTCCCTTTGCCTACATGTGCAAGCCACCGAATGCTATACAATAGATTGACTTTGTGTAATTCTCAATACATGGCCTCTCACTTGGTGTGTGTGTGTGTGTGTGTGTGTGTGTGTGTGTGTGTGTGTGTGTGTGTGTGTGTGTGTGTGTGTGTGTGTGTGTGTGTGTGTGTGTGTGTGTGTGTGTGTGTGTGTGTGTGTGTGTGTGTGTGTGTGTGTGTCTGTCTCATGCAAATATTATGCATTATAATCAGTGTGTGTGTTCCCTAGGCTCCTGTCCTCTTGGCCACCTGCAGTGTGAGAACGGCCAGTGTTTCCATCCAGACAAGAGCTGTGACTTCATAGACGTTTGTGGCGACGCCACCGATGAAAAGGATTGTGGGACTTCCTGCTCTTTCGAGAATGGTCGCTGTGGTTGGAAGAGCTCCCTGGCTGACAACTTTGATTGGGCATTGGGAGTGGGCTCGGTCCAGGGCATAAGACCTCCATTTGACCACACTCTGAAGAATGAGCATGGTAGTGTATTAGTGTATTTCTCTCTGCAATTTCTATGTCAATTCCCCGATATGTGAATTTTTCCACCACTTTTTATAAAAACATGAAACTTGGTACAGTTGCACAGTTTGGGGCTCTGAACAGTTTGGAGCTCTGAGCACAATAAAACATCCTCTTGCCATGGTGGCTGTTTCTCTATCCCACCATAACCGAACAATGTATTTTTTTCTTCATACTGTATCTGCTGAACCAAACATGAAAACATAGAATAGAGTCCAATAACATACATTTGAGGAAGTGTATAAAAGTTAGCTTTTTTACATTCCCTACCTGCTTTGCGAATAAATTAAAACCCATATCGCAGAATTTTATGAGATAGTTCGATCACATTTCTTGGCTCAAGATGGACAGTATAGATAAGAAAAAGAACATTCGTAATATTTATGCGTTTTAACATTTGTGTCTGGAATGGAAATTCATAATTTCGTCATAGCAGCTTTGATAGAGAAATACATTTGAGCAGAATGAACGCTATGGACGTGTCGCAAATGGCACCCTATTCTTTAAAAAGTGCATTCCATACATAGGGCTCTGGTCATTCAATACAGTAGTGTATTGCACTATATAGAGAATAGGATAGGATGCCATTAGGGATGCATCTCCTTCGATGCATCACAGACAAGGTATTGAATGGCTATTCATCTGCAGTGTCTTGAGAAGCTTTTGAATTGACTTAGAGCCACATATATGACTGATTAGTATCTTCCAGTCTGTTGAATGTTCTAGATCACTGACTCACGTTGAATCCAGCATGTTCTTTTTTAACATTGGAGGTTTGATCATTGACTTGGTAAACTTTTCTGTGCCCTCTGTAATGGCAACCACCGAAGGCACCACGGGGCAATTGCAGTGATCGCCACCCCATGACTCTCCCTCGCACCCCTATGACCTCACTGTAATTTGTCATCAGAAGCAAGAACAGTCTGAGGTGGCTATCAATCTGCTTCACACCTCTCTCTCTCTCTCTCTCTCTCTCTCTCTCTCACCCAGGTCATTTTGTCTATCTGGAAGCTACTCCAGTGGGATTTAAAGGTGATAAGGCTCACATGAAGAGCTCTGTGTGGAAGGAGTCCAGTGCCACCTGCAAGCTCACCTTCTGGTACTACATTTCCCACAAAGCATCAGGCACCATCCGCTTACTGGTCAAGGTACAAATGTTATTTTACTTCTTGTTGAGGTATGGACATAATATGGAATAGTATACAGTTGAAGTAGGAAGTTTACATACACCTTAGCCAAATACATTTAAACTCAGTTTCTCACAATTCCTGATATTTAATCCTAGTAAAAATGTCCCTGTCTTAGATCAGTTAGGATCACCACTTTATTTTAAGAATGTTAAATGTCAGAATAATAGTAGAGAGAATTATTTATTTCAGCTTTTATTTATTTCATCACATTCCCAGTGGGTCAGAAGTTTACATACACTCAATTAGTATTTGGTAGAGTTGCCTTTAAATTGTTTAACTTCGGTCAAATGTTTCGGACAAGCTTCCCACAATAAGTTGGGTGAATTTTGGCCCATTCCTCCTGACAGAGCTGGTGTAACTGAGTCAGGTTTGTAGGCTTCCTTCCACGCACACACTTTTTTTCAGTTCTGCCCACAAATGTTCTATAGGATTGAGGTCAGGGCTTTGTGATGGCCCTTCCAATACCTTAACTTCGTTGTCCTTAAGCCATTTTGCCACACCTTTGGAAGTATACTTGGGGTCATTGTCCATTTGGAAGACCCGTTTGCGACCAAGCTTTAACTTCCTGACGGATGTTTTGAGATGTTGCTTCAATATATCCACATCATTTTCAAGCCTCATGATGCCATCTATTTTGTGAAGTGCATCAGTCCCTCCTGCAGCAAAGCACCCCCACAACATTATATTTTTCTAAACCTCAACTTCAAAATAGTCTCCTGCAACCCGCCTCACCCAATGTGGTATGGATCTGTTTTTCTAAAGTATTTTTATATACCTCGGAACCGGAATCCCCCAAAAGAAGCTAGCCAGCTCACTAGCTACTAGCTAGTAGTCAGCTAACCACTGCTAGCGGTCATCAGCTAACCTTTAGCTCGGAAAGCTCTCGCCAGATTGTACAACGCGACTCAAACCAGAGCATACCGGACCTATTTTCTCTCCATATCCCCGGATTCCTACTGCAAGCTCTGAACCTTGTCTTTGTGCGGAATTGTTTATTGTAAGTGCATGTGCGCGTTTTCTCTGGTGCGCGACGGGTGTTGTACCGATTTGTTTGTGGTTCTGGTTACCGGTGGTTTTATGAATAAAACTGCTCCATTGATTACCAAGTTTTGCTCTCCTGCGCCTGACTTCCCTGCCGCCAGTTACACACTCCCTTACACACATTAAGCATCTCCAATCCAAAATTAAATCTAGAATCAGCTTCCTATTTCATTTACATTTACATTTAAGTCATTTAGCAGACGCTCTTATCCAGAGCGACTTACAAATTGGTGCATTCACCTTATGATATCCAGTGGAACAACCACTTTACAATAGTGCATCTAACTCTTTTAAGGGGGGGGGGGGGTTAGAAGGATTACTTTATCCTATCCTAGGTATTCCTTAAAGAGGTGGGGTTTCAGGTGTCTCCGGAAGGTGGTGATTGACTCCGCTGACCTGGCGTCGTGAGGGAGTTTGTTCCACCATTGGGGTGCCAGAGCAGCGAACAGTTTTGACTGGGCTGAGCGGGAACTGTACTTCCTCAGAGGTAGGGAGGCGAGCAGGCCAGAGGTGGATGAACGCAGTGCCCTTGTTTGGGTGTAGGGCCTGATCAGAGCCTGAAGGTACGGGGGTGCCGTTCCCCTCACAGCTCCGTAGGCAAGCACCATGGTCTTGTAGCGGATGCGAGCTTCAACTGGAAGCCAGTGGAGAGAGCGGAGGAGCGGGGTGACGTGAGAGAACTTGGGAAAGTTGAACACCAGACGGGCTGCGGCGTTCTGGATGAGTTGTAGGGGTTTAATGGCACAGGCAGGGAGCCCAGCCAACAGCGAGTTGCAGTAATCCAGACGGGAGATGACAAGTGCCTGGATTAGGACCTGCGCCGCTTCCTGCGTGAGGCAGTGTCGTACTCTGCGAATGTTGTAGAGCATGAACCTACAGGAACGGGTCACCGCCTTGATGTTAGTTGAGAACATTTCGCAACAAAGCCTCCTTCACTCACGCTGCCAAACATACCCTCGTAAAACTGACCAACCTACCGATCCTCGACTTTGGCGATGTCATTTACAAAATAGCCTCCAACACTCTACTCAACAAATTGGATGCAGTCTATCACAGTGCCATCCGTTTTGTCACCAAAGCCCCATATACTACCCACCACTGCGACCTGTACGCTCTCGTTGGCTGGACCTCGCTTAATACTTGCCGCCAAACCCACTGGCTCCAGGTCATCTACAAGTCTCTGCTAGGTAAATCCCCGCCTTATCTCAGCTCACTGGTCACCATAGCAGCACCCACCCTTAGCACGCGCTCCAGCAGGTATATCTCACTTGTCACCCCAAAGCCAATTCTTCCTTTGGCCGCCTTTCCTTCCAGTTCTCTGCTGCCAATGACTGGAACGAACTGCAAAAATCACTGACTGGAGACTTATATCTCCCTCACTAGCTTTAAGCACCAGCTGTCAGAGCAGCTCACAGATCACTGCACCTGTACATAGCCCATCTGTAAATGGCCCATCCAACTACCTCAACCCCATACTGTATTTATTTATCTTGCTCCTTTGCACCCCAGTATCTCTACTTGCACATTGATCTTCTGCACATCTACCATTCCAGTGTTTAATTGCTATATTGTAATTACTTCGCCACGATGGCCTATTTATTGCCTTACCTCACTTATCCTACCTCATTTGTAAACACCTCATGGTGTTTATACTTGCGTACTATTGTTTGTACAGATGAACGTGCTACCTTCAGGCGTTTGGAAATAGCTCCCAAGGATGAACCAGACTTGTGGAGGTCTGCAATTTTTTTTCTGAGGTTTTAGCTGATTTCTTTTGATTTTCCCATGATGTCAAGGAAAGAGGCACTGAGTTTGAAGGTAGGCCTTGAAATACATCAACAAATACACCTCCAATTGACTCAAATTATTTCAATTAGCCTATCAGAAGCTTCTAAAGCCATGACATCCTTTTCTGGAATTTTCCAAGCTGCTTAAAGGCACAGTCAACTAGTGTATGTAAACTTCTGACCCACTGGAATTGTGATACAGTGAATTATAAGTGAAATAATCTGTCTGTTAACAATTGTTGGAAAAATGACTTGTGTCATGCACAAAGTAGATGTCCTAACCGACTTGCCAAAACTATAGTTTGTTAACAAGAAATGTGTGGAGTGGTTTAAAAACGAGTTTTAATGACTCCAACCTAAGTTTATGTAAACTTCCGACTTCAACTCTATGTGCATTTACATTGAATGCCCTGGTCTTCCCAGACCAGGGCAAACCCACCCCACCATCTGGGCCGAGGGTACACCAGCACCCCTGCCAGCTCCGCTTGTTAAGCGGACCCACCATCATTTTTCTTTTTCTTGACTGTGTGTTTGACTTGCAAGTTGTTGCTGTGTGTTTTTTTTAATCTTTTTGCCATTGTAGGGTTCTCTTGTTTCGTGCTGTGCATTGTTTGTTTACTCTCAAACATGATTAAACTTGGCAAGGTAGTGCTCAAGGTTAAGGTGCAAACAATTCTTTAGATCAGCAGGTTTGTGAGTGTCTGTGTGTGTGATACTCTGTTGTTTAGCTACGGCAGTGTACAGGCCATGCATGTTGAGCATACACACGCACGCAAACACACACACTGTTCTGTGCGTTAGCGTACACGTGTGGTACTGTGTGTATGTGTGCTTGACACCGTGTGTGTGAGCGTGCACAAATGGTTCCCTGTGTGTGTGAGCTTGCACACACAGCAAGAACCATTCTGTGCAATTTGCAAAGCAGGTCAGGAAGTCATCATGTAAATTTCAGCAAAGCCTCTTATCCCTCTTCTAGCAGCAAGGGGTGGTATCCCACCTACAGGAATTAGCATTTCATTAAGCTTCCCCTGATAAAGGAGGCGACTGTTATGCTAATAACCCAGATAATGCCTTATGCAAGAAACTGGACTGCCTGCGGTAACACTAGCTAGCGTAACAGAGCTCATGGTGCATGGTGAGTGTGTAAGAGAGAGAGCTACAGGCGATGAGGGCAAAATGGCACCCTATTTCCTACATGTATATAGTGCCTGGTTAAAAGTAGTGCACTATACAGGGAATTGGGTGCATTTGAGATGCACCTAAGGAGTCCAATGCACCAGAGCCTGAAGCTAACCGTGCCTTGTCAGAGGTTGGTTGCTAAGGGGATGGATGTTTAGAAATGATTTAAACTCCCACAACATCAATTTTTGGCAATGGTGTCATCTCTGTGATTACACTAGATGACTGTAATAAGTTAAAATAACAGAATTTAATAATCTGTTTTCACAGAAATGTGCCTTGCATCATAAAAAAGCCATTACAGGATATAAAAAACAGCAACAGACACGTAATAAAAAAACATATGGGGACAGGGGACTGTACACGTGCAGTGACAGAAGGGACGGTCAACATTATTCACATCACAGATCGGGAATCACATATGGGTCTGTGAATTGCAGTACCATATAATGTGGTAATGTGCTGTGTACATTATTTCATTGTACTAACCCCACTCATTTAACTGAGCTGCATTGCTTGGTTTTTATCCCACCACGCACCACTCATAGGATAGTGCAGACTGCTGGGGTAATATTTGTCATAGTGCTGGACCTGGGATTTTTTTTCTCCACTTTACTGAACCATTTATGAAATGACCGAGGGGGGGGAGACAGGCAGGTGACAGTAACATATTAAAGAGTTGGAATTGGGATTGAACCCCGGCCTTTGTTGAGGAGACGAGTGTAAATGTGTCTAAGCCATGAGCATTACTGCGAGACAGCGTACTGTGCACAATTGGACCTGGAATTTGACCCCAACCCGCTGACTGTTTGATTGGACTGTGACCTGTGGAGTGGCAGCTTGACATGTAGGATCTTCGGGAGATGTGCTGATTACTTTACATATCGCCCTCTTTCATGTAGACGGAACATGACCTTTCTGAAAGGTCACTGTCGTGATGGAGGTGTGGGGACAAAATGTCACACGTGATCATGGACATGAGTTCTAAGTTAATAGTAGTATCAGATCAGAGTGGGAGAAAAAGGGAGTCATGGCGAGCCATGTATTAATGTAGATGTAGTGTGTGTGTGTCTGTGTATGCGACCGAGCGACACTCTGACCTCTTTGTCACTGTGTTCGTAGGAAGTATGAGGAGCAAGGGCAGCTCTAGTCTGTACAGGCCAAGTTGAGAGCACACACACACACACACACACACACACACACACACACACACACACACACACACACACACACACACACACACACACACACACACACACACACACACACACACACACACACACACACACACACACACACACACACACACACACACACACACACTGCTCTGTGTGCTGTGGATATTGGCTAAAATCGTCAAAGACCCCCCAACCACCCAAGCCATAGACTATTTTCTTTCCTACCGCATGGCAAGAGGTACCAGCGCATCAAGTCTGACACCAACAGGCTGTTGAACAGCTTCTATCCCCCAAGCAAAACGACTGATAAATAGCTAACAAAATAGCTACACAGACCGAGTTTACCTTGTATCTTTATTGACCTTTTATTTTAGTCTCTATGCACAATCACAGGGCCCTACACACTCACACCCACTGTCACTCCAACACACACACAAACACTCACTTCATCATTTGCTCACTCACACATAATATGCACATACATTTATACTGACTCTACACACTTGCACACACACTCACATACAAGCTGCTGCTACTCTGTTTATCTTGTATCCTGTAGCCTAGTCACCTTAACTCTAAACAGTACCAGTCAAAAGTTTGGAAACACCTACCTATTCAAGGGTTTTTCTTAATTTCTCACATTGTAGAATAATAGTAAAGACATAAACTATGAAATAAAACATATGTAATCATGTAGTAACCAAAAAAGTGTTAAACAAGTCTAAATATATTTTATATTTGAGATTCTTCAAAGTAGCCACCCTTTGCCTTGATGACAACTTTGCACACTCTTGGCATTTTCTCAACCAGCTTCATGAGGTAGTCACCTGGAATGCATTTCAATTAACAGGTGTGCTTTGTCAAGTTAAATTGAGGAATTTCTTTCCTTCTTAATGCGTTTGAGCCAATCAGTTGTGTTGTGACAAGGTAGGGGTGGTATACAGAACATATCCCTATTTGGTAAAAGACCAAGTCCATATTATGGCAAGAAGAGCTCCAATAAGCAAAGAGAAACGACAGTCCATCATTACTTTAAGACATGAAGGTCAGTCAATGCGGAAAATGTCAAGAACTTTGACCGTTTCTTCAAGTGCAGTCACAAAAACCAACAAGCGCTATGACAAAATTGCCCGCCACAGTTAAGGAAGACCCAGAGTTACCTCTGCTGCAGAGGATAAGTTCATTAGAGTTACCAGCCTCAAAAATTGCAGCCCAAATAAATGCTTCAGAGTTCAAGTAGCAGACACGTCTCAACATCAAGTGTTCAGAGGAGATTGCGTGAATCAGGCCTTCATGATCGAATTGCTGCAAAGAAACCACTACTAAAGGACACCAATAATAAGAGACTTGCTTGGGCCAAGAAACACGAGCAATGGACATTAGACCGGTGGAAATATGTCCTTTGGTCTGATGAGTCCAAATTCGCGATTTTTGGTTCCAACCACCGTGTCTTTATGAGACGCAGAGTAGGTGAATGGATTTTTTCCACAGCATGGAGGAGGAAGTGTGATGGCGTGGGGGTGCTTTGGTGTTGACACTGCCAATTTTTTATTTAGAATTCAAGGCACACTTAACTAGCATGGCTATCACAGCATTCTGCAGCGATACGCCATCCCATCTGGTTTGAGCTTAGTGGGACTATCATTTGTTTTTCAACAGGACAATGACCCAAAACACACCTCCAGGCTGTGTAAGGGCTATTTGACCAAGAAGGAGAGTGATAGGTGGCTGCATCAGATGACTTGGCCTCCACAATCACCCAACCTCAACCCATTTGAGATGGTTTGGGATGAGTTGGACCTCAGAGTGAAGGAAAGGTAGCCAACAAGTGCTCAGCATATGTGGGAACTCCTTCAAGACTGTTGGAAAAGCATTCCAGGTGAAGCTGGTTGAGAGAATGCCAAGAGTGTGCAACACTGTCAAGGCAAAGGGTGGCTACTTTGAAGAAATATATATTGAATGGTTTAACACTTTTTTTGGTTACTACATGATTCCATGTGTGTTATTTCATAGTTTTAATGTCTTCACTATTATTCTACAATGTAGAAAATATGAAAAACCCTTGAATGAGGTAAGTCTGTCCAAACTTTTGACTGGTACTGTACCTCCATCACTTCAGTATCCCTGCACATGTAAATATAGTATTGGAACTCAGTTTTTAAATATTTCCTTTAAATAGTATGCTTAATTACTGTGTGTATTTCTTATTATTTTTTGGTGTGTTTTTTTCCCTTTTACTAATGCATTGTTATTGATTATTGCATTGTTGGGCTGTGACTTTGCAAGAAAGGCATTTAACTGTACTTGTGCATGTGACATTAAAACTTAGGTAATGGCCTAAGCCATTCTGAAGGACACAGTGTAATATGAACAGAGAGGTGGTCTTCAAAGGTGTTTGCAGAACAAAGGGAACTAACTGAACTGCAATTATGACTCAGGAGTCCTTGATGGGTAGGTAGGAGGGTGAACTGCATATACCTGGCCTTAATCACTAAACACTTTTCCTCTGAATTTACAGTGCCTTCAGAAATGATCAACACGGTTGACTTGTTCCACATTTTGTTCTGTTACGGCCTGAATTTAAAATGTATTCAATTGTGATTTTGTGTCACTGGCCTACACACAATACCCCATAATGTCAAAGTGGAATTATGTTTTTAGAATTTTTTACAAATTCATTTAAAATGAGCTGAAATGTCTTGCTATTACCCCTTTGTTATTGCAAGCCTAAATCAGTTCAGGAGTAAAATTGTGCTTAACAAGTCACATAATAGGTTGCACGGTCTCTGTGTGCAATAGTGTTAACATGATTTTTTTAATGACTACCTCATTTTTGTACCCCACGCACACAATGATCCGTAGGGTCCCTCAGATGCAGAGTAGAGAACTTCAGATGCAGACAGGTAGAGCCACAAAGACCAGGGTATCTGACCCAAACAGGGGCCAGATGCAGACAGTTACAGTCACAGATGGCAGGGAGAGGTTCGTAATCCAGGTCAGAGTCAATAAGGTGCAGAACAGCAGACATGCTCGGGGTCAAGACAGGCAGAGGTTCTTTATCGGGTCAGAGTCAGGCAGGTAAAGAACAGCAGGCAGGCCCAGGATCAGAGTAGGCAGAATGGTCAGAACCAGGGAAACAGAACTTGAGAAAGCAGGGAGAAGGGAAACCACGCTGGTAAGACCTGACAAGACGAACTGGCAACAGACAAACAGAGAACACAAGTGTAAATACACTGTGGATAATGGGGAAGATGGGCGAGACCTGGAGGGGGTGAAGACAAGCACAAAGACAGGTGAAACAGATCAGGGTGACACGGGGAGGTTTTCCTACACCTCGCAAAGAAGGGCACCTATTAGTAGATGAGCAAAACATTTAAAAAGCAGACATTGAATATCCCTTTGAGCATGGTGAAGTTCTGAATTACACTTTGGATGATGTATCAATACACCCAGTAACTACAAAGTTGCCGGAGAGGAAGGAAACCATGAAGCCAATGCTGACTTTAACACAGTTACAGAGTTTAATGGTTGTGATGGAAGAAAACTAAGGATGGATCAACAACATTGGAGTTACTCCACAATACTAACCTAAATGACAGAGAGAAAAGAAAGAAGCCTGAACAGAATAAAAATATTCCAAAACATGCATCCTGTTAGCAACAAGGCACTAAAGTAAAACTGTAAAAAATTACCTAAAACTTTATGTCCTGAATACAAAGCGTTATGTTTGGGGCAAATCCAACATAACACATCCCTGAGTACCGCTCTTCATATTTTCAAGTATGGTGGTAGCTGCATCATGTTATGGGTATTATTGTCATCAGCAAGGTCTAGGGAGTTTTTTTAGGATACACATAAATGGAATAGCGCTAAGCAGAGGCAAAATCCTAGAGGAAAACCTGGTTCAGTCTGCTTTCCAACAGACACTGGGAGACAAATTCACCATTGAGCAGGACAATAACCTAAAACACAAGGCCAAATATATACTGGAGTTGCTTACCAAGACAACATTGAATGTTCTTGAGTTGCCTAGTTACAGTTTTGACTTAAATCGGCTTGAAAATCTGTGGCAAGACTTGAAAATGGCTGTCTAGCAATGATTAAACAACCAACTTGACAGAGCTTGAAGAATTTGAAGAAGAATGTGCAAATATTGTACAATCCAGGTGTGCAAAGCTCTTAGACTTACCCAGAAAGGGGATGAATGTTTTTAATCAAGATATAGCATTGTTTTTTTATATATATATTATTTTACAAATGTTAGAATGTTTTTGTATACATTGACAGAGTATTTTGTGTAGATTGGACAAAAACATTTAAATCCATATTAATCTAACTTGTAACACAACAAAATGTGGGAAAAGTCAAGGGGTGTGAATACTTTCTGAAGGCACTGTAATTTCTATTCCGTAGAGCTGTCTATTCATATCAGGATTGGTCATTTCTGAGCAATCTATTAGGTTTCAGGTAAGTCCCAAGTGGAGACTGTGTGGAAGTAACAATGTTTATTGTAACAGGGGCAGGCAAACGACAGGTCAAGGCAGGCAGGGGTCGATAATCCAGAGTAGTGGGGCCAAGGTACAGGACGGCAGGCAGGCCCAGGGTCAGGTCAGGCAGAGGTCGGTAATCCAGAGAAAGGGCGAAGGTACAGTACGGCAGGCAGGCTCAGGGCAGGCAGAGGTCGGTAATCCAGAGAAGGGGCCAAGGTACAGGACGGCAGGCAGGCCCAGGGTCAGGTCAGGCAGAGGTCGGTAATCCAGAGAAAGGGCGAAGGTACAGGATGGCAGGCAGGCTCAGGGCAGGCAGAGGTCGGTAATCCAGAAAGGGAGCAAAGGTACAGGATGGCAGGCAGGCGGGCTCGGAGTCAGGACAGGCAGGGGTCAAAACCAGGAGGGCAAGAAAAGAAAAGCGAGACTGGAAAAAGCAGGCGCTGAGACACAAAACACTGGTAGGCTTGAACAAACAAGACAAACTGGCACAGACAGACAGAAAACACAAGTAAAAATACCCAGGGGATAAGTGGAGAATATGGGCGACACCTGGAGGGGGCGTGGAGACAAGCACAAGGACAGGTGAAACAGATCAGGGCGTGACAGCAATCAGTCCTGATCAGACTTCTCTATCAATGGCTCAGCCCACCGGGAGGGAACAGAAATACTCTAGGCAGTCTGTGACACTGGGCCTGTCCCAAACGTAGTGCATTAATTTTGGCCAGAGTCCTATGGGTCAAAAGTAGGGCACTATGTAGGGAATGGGTTGCCATTTGGGATGCAGCATTTGAATCTGAGCTGTTAGGAGGTATGGTATAAGATAGAAACACGGTGACACATTTCTCTCAATCACTTAATCCTCAAACAGAGAACAGAAAAAAATATAATGCACTCTGATTTGAAGGTGAGCCGACAACCAAACAGCTGCCAGCAGCCCCGTAAAATGAAAACCCCATGAATATAAATGGGATTTCAGCTTAGCAGGACATTTAATATAATAGTACGTTATTAGGGAGATTTTAATGGCGATTGCAACTTTCCCCTGTCCGTTTAGGCTACTGCGACTGTCATCAAATGTGATCAAATGATGCCAATGATACATTTATGTAAATGTCTACCTGGCCTCGTTATGCATAGTGGATTTTGCGGGTTGCGCTGTGGCGACTGGGAACTCTTTGAACGAACTCTGAAATGTATCTGATAAGTGCCTCGATAGATATCGCATTGAGACATCAAATATGAGCTATGCCGGTATGATCCACCAGTCAGCCACCGCACCGAGACTAGTTTTATGGATGGAGCTCCCTTTCTATATCACACACACAAATCTGGATAAATCATGTGGTAAAATTGGCTATTCATCTTTTACATTCGCCGTAACAAGATTATTTATAGCAAGGACTCCATTGGCATACAGCAGGCTGGTAGAGAGGACACAGACTGTGCATGGCTCAGCCTAGGGTGCATTTTAATATACTTTTAAACTGCAGAGTATAACATGACATTGCCTGTCCTCTGTTTTGAGTAGATTAGGCCCAGACTCTTTCATTGCAATGGCTATGTAAACTAAGGCCCTTGGCAAAGATTTGGTAACCATGAAGCTACAGTAAATTGCTGAGCTTACCTCTGTCCCTGACCATAAACCACATATCATAGGTGAGACATGTATCTTAACCCTTTACACTCGTTGGGAGTTGGCCAATATGGATAGGGGTAAATTAAAATGTTTCTTACAGAAGAAATATGAAAATGCATAACCGTGGTAGCAATTGAAAGGGAACAGTTTGTAGATGATGGGAAAATTGTTAGACCAAAGGTGAGGGAACAACAGTTCACCTGACACGAGACTGAATCCAAACGTTACACTGTTGATTCTATGTACATTTTACATTTACTGTACCTTTTGCCACATTTGTTGATAACGAAATCTGAAAATACTCTGGATACATTCATTAACATGATAAGAATATTCCTGAAAAATTTGCTATAAGACTAAAGAAAGTACAAGGGTTTAAGTGAGAGGACTAACTGGTGTCTCCAAGTGGCTGCACACCTCTCCAAAGTGTGCACATTAACTAAGTCATTTCAATGTACTTTTTTTTTTTACCCCCTTTTTCTCCGCAATTTTGTGATTATGATCTTGTCTCATCACTGCAACTCCCAGACGGCCTCGGGAGAAGCAAAGGTCGAGTCATGCGTCCTCCAAAACGTGAACAGACAAACCGTGCTTCCTAACACCCGCCCGCGTAACCCGGACATGTCGGAGGAAACACCGTTTAACTGACAACCGAAGTCAGCCTGCAGGCGCCCAGCCCGCCACGAGTTGCTAGAGCGCGATGAGCCAAAGCCCTCCAGGCCAAACCCTCCTCTAACCCAGACGACGCTGGGACAATTGTGCCCCCGGTTTTCTTCAGAGTAGACAAACAATGTGAAGTGCACATTTGGACTCACGGGTGTATGGCTTGCTTATATGACATCAAAGCGGTATTTATTATAATCCTCAACGGCTCATCTTTACAAATACATTTACAGCATTTCACTCACCCAGTCAACTAAACATTTACAAAAGTTTCCAATTAGCGGGAGGGATGGGGGCAACTTCTTGTCCCCGCGCAGTGCTCAAGGTCAGAACGGCTGTCAGTCAAAACCCATACAGCGCTGTGTAGCGCAGAGCCTGAGGTCTGACGTCATGTATAGCATTTTACTGTACAGCCACTGTGTTCCAATGAAGGTATTTATCAGTGCCAAAATCTGCCATTTTCAACCCGTATTCAGGTACAAGTATAAAGTGCTATAAGAATGGCCAGCAATAACCTGAACCACAAGATATTCATACGGCTGTGACAGAAAAAGACTGGATAAGAGAACACCATAAAAAATTATCTGATTATATGAATCATGACATTTTATGGGAAACGGATAGTTAAATCCATATTCTCCACCACTTACATACTTTTTGAACTAACCAGCCAAGGTATCCATTAACCTAATCTGTCTGAGGAGCTTTTTAATAATATTGTTTCTTATCATTCCCTGTCACAGTGTTTGAGAAAGTGGCCTCGTCCCAAATGGCACTCCACTCGCTATATAGTGCACTAATTTTGACCGGGGTCCATAGGACTCTGGTCGAAAGTACTGCACTACAGTGCCTTCAGGAAGTATTCACACCTCTTGACTTTCAGGTGGATCTCCATTTGCGTGTGACAACTGAGAGCTCTATCCTCAGTCCCCACACCATCGGCCCAGACCTCTAAAAATCTATATTCCCTCTGTCTCAATCAGAGACGACAATTCAGTCCATACCACTTTATCCTCACTCGTGTTCCAATTAGTCCACGATTAGGTGGTTTGGCAGCAAACTGGGAGGTGATACAGTATATTGTGTTTTTGCTTCAGTCCAACCAGTACTGTGATGGTGCCTGGAAAAGTGGGTATACTCTACTTTTGCCAAACTGGAACACTGGAGATTAAACGAAACTGAATCCAAACATTACACTGTTGATTTTATGTGTATTTAAATGATTACAAGGGTTTGAGTGAGAGGTCTAACTGGTGTCTCCTAGTGGCCACACACATCTCCAAACTGTGCACAGTTCCTATGTAATTTCAATGCACTTTTATGACTTAAGGAAAGAGCCTTCAACTATAAGGTGCTTTTTTGACCTCTCCTAGCTTTGCCATTGAGGAAATGAAGCAAGCACACTTGTAGTTGTTTGTTTGGAACACAGCCCTGCGTCCCCACCATCACACATTTACATTTACATTTAAGTCATTTAGCAGACGCTCTTATCCAGAGCGACTTACAAATTGGTGCATTCACCTTATGCTATCCAGTGGAACAACCACTTTACAATAGTGCATCTAACTCTTTTAAGGGGGGGGGGGGGTAGACGGATTACTTTATCCTATCCTAGGTATTCCTTAAAGAGGTGGGGTTTCAGGTGTCTCCGGAAGGTGGTGATTGACTCCGCTGACCTGGCGTCGTGAGGGAGTTTGTTCCACCATTGGGGTGCCAGAGCAGCGAACAGTTTTGACTGGGCTGAGCGGGAACTGTACTTCCTCAGAGGTAGGGAGGCGAGCAGGCCAGAGGTGGATGAACGCAGTGCCCTTGTTTGGGTGTAGGGCCTGATCAGAGCCTGAAGGTACGGAGGTGCCGTTCCCCTCACAGCTCCGTAGGCAAGCACCATGGTCTTGTAGCGGATGCGAGCTTCAACTGGAAGCCAGTGGAGAGAGCGGAGGAGCGGGGTGACGTGAGAGAACTTGGGAAAGTTGAACACCAGACGGGCTGCGGCGTTCTGGATGAGTTGTAGGGGTTTAATGGCACAGGCAGGGAGCCCAGCCAACAGCGAGTTGCAGTAATCCAGACGGGAGATGACAAGTGCCTGGATTAGGACCTGCGCCGCTTCCTGCGAGAGGCAGGGTCGTACTCTGCGAATGTTGTAGAGCATGAACCTACAGGAACGGGTCACCGCCTTGATGTTAGTTGAGAACGACAGGGTGTTGTCCAGGATCACGCCAAGGTTCTTAGCACTCTGGGAGGAGGACACAATGGAGTTGTCAACCGTGATGGCGAGATCATGGAACGGGCAGTCCTTCCCCGGGAGGAAGAGCAGCTCCGTCTTGCCGAGGTTCAGCTTGAGGTGGTGATCCGTCATCCACACTGATATGTCTGCCAGACATGCAGAGATGCGATTCACCACCTGGTTATCAGAGGGGGGAAAGGAGAAGATTAATTGTGTGTCGTCTGCATAGCAATGATAGGAGAGACCATGTGAGGATATGACAGAGCCAAGTGACTTGGTGTATAGCGAGAATAGGAGAGGGCCTAGAACAGAGCCCTGGGGGACACCAGTGGTGAGAGCACGTGGTGCGGAGACAGATTCTCGCCACGCCACCTGGTAGGAGCGACCTGTCAGGTAGGACGCAATCCAAGCGTGGACCTTGCCGGAGATGCCCAGCTCGGAGAGGGTGGAGAGGAGGATCTGATGGTTCACAGTATCAAAGGCAGCCGATAGGTCTAGAAGGATGAGAGCAGAGGAGAGAGAGTTAGCTTTAGCAGTGCGGAGCGCCTCCGTGACACAGAGAAGTGCAGTCTCAGTTGAATGACTAGTCTTGAAACCTGACTGATTTGGATCAAGAAGGTCATTCTGAGAGAGATAGCAGGAGAGCTGACCAAGGACGGCACGTTCAAGAGTTTTGGAGAGAAAAGAAAGAAGGGATACTGGTCTGTAGTTATTGACATCGGAGGGATCGAGTGTAGGTTTTTTCAGAAGGGGTGCAACTCTCGCTCTCTTGAAGACGGAAGGGACGTAGCCAGCGGTCAAGGATGAGTTGATGAGCGAGGTGAGGTAAGGGAGAAGGTCTCCGGAAATGGTCTGGAGAAGAGAGGAGGGGATAGGGTCAAGCGGGCAGGTTGTTGGGCGGCCGGCCGTCACAAGACGCGAGATTTCATCTGGAGAGAGAGGGGAGAAAGAGGTCAAAGCACAGGGTAGGGCAGTGTGAGCAGAACCAGCGGTGTCGTTTGACTTAGCAAACGAGGATCGGATGTCGTCGACCTTCTTTTCAAAATGGTTGACGAAGTCATCCGCAGAGAGGGAGGAGGGGGGAGGAGGGGGAGGAGGATTCAGGAGGGAGGAGAAGGTGGCAAAGAGCTTCCTAGGGTTAGAGGCAGATGCTTGGAATTTAGAGTGGTAGAAATTGGCTTTAGCAGCAGAGACAGAAGAGGAGAATGTAGAGAGGAGGGAGTGAAAGGATGCCAGGTCCGCAGGGAGGCGAGTTTTCCTCCATTTCCGCTCGGCTGCCCGGAGCCCTGTTCTGTGAGCTCGCAATGAGTCGTCGAGCCACGGAGCAGGAGGGGAGGACCGAGCCGGCCTGGAGGATAGGGGACATAGAGAGTCAAAGGATGCAGAAAGGGAGGAGAGGAGGGTTGAGGAGGCAGAATCAGGAGATAGGTTGGAGAAGGTTTGAGCAGAGGGAAGAGATGATAGGATGGAAGAGGAGAGAGTAGCGGGGGAGAGAGAGCGAAGGTTGGGACGGCGCGATACCATCCGAGTAGGGACAGTGTGGGAAGTGTTGGATGAGAGCGAGAGGGAAAAGGATACAAGGTAGTGGTCGGAGACTTGGAGGGGAGTTGCAATGAGATTAGTGGAAGAACAGCATCTAGTAAAGATGAGGTCAAGCGTATTGCCTGCCTTGTGAGTAGGGGGGGAAGGTGAGAGGGTGAGGTCAAAAGAGGAGAGGAGTGGAAAGAAGGAGGCAGAGAGGAATGAGTCAAAGGTAGACGTGGGGAGGTTAAAGTCACCCAGAACTGTGAGAGGTGAGCCATCCTCAGGAAAGGAACTTATCAGGGCGTCAAGCTCATTGATGAACTCTCCAAGGGAACCTGGAGGGCGATAAATGATAAGGATGTTAAGCTTGAAAGGGCTGGTAACTGTGACAGCATGGAATTCAAAGGAGGCGATAGACAGATGGGTCAGGGGAGAAAGAGAAAATGTCCACTTGGGAGAGATGAGGATCCCAGTGCCACCACCCCGCTGACCAGAAGCTCTCGGGGTGTGCGAGAACACGTGGGCAGACGAGGAGAGAGCAGTAGGAGTAGCAGTGTTATCATTGGTAATCCATGTTTCCGTCAGTGCCAAGAAGTCGAGGGACTGGAGGGAAGCATAGGCTGAGATGAACTCTGCCTTGTTGGCCGCAGATCGGCAGTTCCAGAGGCTGCCTGAGACCTGGAACTCCACGTGGGTCGTGCGCGCTGGTACCACCAGGTTAGAGTAGCAGCGGCCACGCGGTGTGAAGCGTTTGCATGGTCTGTGCAGAGAGGAGAGAACAGGGATAGACAGACACATAGTTGACAGGCTACAGAAGAGGCTACGCTAATGCAAAGGAGATTGGAATGACAAGTGGACTACACGTCTCGAATGTTCAGAAAGTTAAGCTTACGTTGCAAAAAATCTTATTGACTAAAATGATATAGTACTGCTGGCTGGTGAAATAGGCTAGCTAGCAGTGGCTGCGTTGTTGACTTTGTTTGAAAGTGTAGCTGGCTAGGTAACCTCGACAATTACTCTAGACTACACAATTATCTTGGATACAAAGACGGCTATGTAGCCAGCTAAGATCAAACAAATCAAACTGTTGTACTGTAATGAAATGAAATGTAATACTACCTGTGGAGCGAAGCAGAATGCAACTACTCGCTCCAACCCGGAAGTGCGTATCGTAGAGGGAGAGGCAATAGAAGTGTTGTTTCTTGTATTATTGTCTTTTGTGTCTTTAGAGGACTGCTTCACCTTAATGTCCCCTTTCCCTTTTCTTCTGTCCTTATTTTGTCCCACTTTGTCCCTTCTTTGTCCCTTCTGCCAACTAGACACTCCTTGTTAGCTAGCTAGCTTCTTCCAGGAATGTCCCTAGCAACTGCCTAGCAACAGGTAAACAACTTAGCTAGCTAAGAAAACGGTATAATTTTATGAAAAATTGTTACTTTTTCAAAAGCCTTTCTTCTTTGTTAGCTGCTTGTTTGGTCTCCTATTCAGTTTGCAGTTTTCTTTTGATTTTTTTCGATGTACTTTACTCTAAAAAAACATTTAAATTTCAATATTTGTAGGAGCTCATCTTTTCAGCTGCTGCTGCTTAATTTGGAACTCCGGAAAAATGTTTTTTTTTGTGTTACAGCCTACATTTTAAATTATCTGATTATATGAATCATGAAATGTTATGGGAAACAGATAGTTAAATCCATATTCTCCACCATTTACATACTTTTTGAACTAACCAGCCAAGGTATCCATTAACCTAATCTGTCTGAGGAGCTTTTTAATAATATTGTTTATTATCATTCCCTGTCACAGTGTTTGAGAAACGGGCCTCGTCCCAAATGGCATTCCATTTGCTATATAGTGCACTAATTTTGACCCGGGTCCATATGACTCTGGTCGAAAGTACTGCACTGCAGCGCCTTCAGGAGTATTCACACCTCTTTTTCCACATTTTGTTGTTGTAAGGACTGGGTGTCGGAGTGCGAAGTCAAGCGCAGGAAATAGCAGGTGCAATAACAAATGTTCTTTTAATGAACACTGAGAAACTAGGCCACCCTTCTATACACTGGGTGTTCTCATAAAACAACCCCAGACACGGGGGGGGAACGAAAACAGTCCAGTAACAACGTAGATCGAAACAAACACCACTCTTACCAACTAACAATCCCGCACAAAGAAACGGGCTGGCCGGCTGACTGATAAGCCCAACTAATTACAAACCTAATACAAAACAGGTGTAACCAATAAACACATAAGGAGGGGGAGAAAAGGATCAGTGGCAGCTAATAGGCCGGTGACGACGACCGCCGAGCGCCACCCGAACGGGAAGGAGAGCCTGCCTCGGTCAGAGTCGTGACAGTACCCCCCCTCTGACGCGCGGCTCCCGCAGCGCGCCGACACCGGCCTCGAGGTCGACCCGAAGGACGAGGTGCAGGGCGATCCGGATGGAGGCGATGGAAATCCCTCAGCATAGACGGATCCAAAATGTCCCCCACCGGTACCCAGCACCTCTCCTCCGGACCGTACCCCTCCCAGTCCACGAGGTACTGCAGGCCCCTCACCCGGCGTCTTGAGTCCAGAATGGCCCGTATCGTGTACGCCGGGGACCCCTCGATGTCCAGAGGGGGAGGAGGGACTTCCGGCACCTCACCGTCCTGCAGGGGACCAGCTACCACCGGCCTGAGGAGAGACACATGAAACGAGGGGTTAATATGATAATAGGAAGGGAGTTGTAATCGATAACACACCTCGTTTATTCTCCTCAGGACTTTGAAGGGCCCTACACACTGCAGACCCAGCTTCGGGCAGGGCAAGCGGAGGGGCAGGTTTCGGGTCGAGAGCCAGACCCTGTCCCCCGGTACAAACACGGGGGCCTCACTGCGGTGGCGGTCAGTACTCCTCTTCTGCCGTCCACTAGCTTGTTGGAGGGATTCCTGGACGGCCCTCCATGTCTCCTTGGAGTGCTGCACCCATTCCTCCACCGCAGGAGCCTCGGTTTGGCTCGGATGCCATGGTGCCAGGACCGGCTGCTACCATTTTCGGCCATTTCGGCCCAGGGGATGTATCTCGCCCACTCCCCTGGCCGGTCCTGGCAATACGACCGCAGAAACCTACCCACCTCCTGGTTCACTCTCTCCACCTGCCCATTACTCTCGGGGTGATAACCGGAGGTCAGGCTGACCGAGACCCCCAAACGCTCCATGAACGCCCTCCATACTCGGGACGTGAATTGGGGGCCCCGATCAGAAACGATGTCCTCCGGCACCCCGTAGTGCCGGAAGACGTGGGTGAATAATGCCTCCGCAGTCTGTAGGGCTGTAGGGATACCGGGCAACGGGAGGAGACGGCAGGACTTAGAGAACCGATCCACAATCACCAGTACCGTAGTGTTCCCCTGAGACGGGGGAAGATCGGTCAGAAAATCTACGGACAGATGCGACCAAGGCCGTTGTGGAACGGGGAGGGGTTGTAACTTCCCTCTAGGAAGGTGCCTAGGAGCCTTACTCTGGGTGCATACCGAACAGGAGGAAACATAAACCCTAACGTCCCTAGCCAAGGTAGGCCACCAATACCTCCCCCGAAGGCTCCCCACTGTCCTCGTCACCCCAGAGTGACCCGAGGAGGGTAGAACGTGAGCCCACCGAATCAATTTGTCCCGAACACCATGCGGCACGTACTTCCGACCCACCGTACACTGAGGAGGAGCAGGTTCCGCCCGTAACACCCGCTCGATGTCCGAGTCCACCTCCCACACCACTGGTGCTATCAGCCTTGAGGCGGGAAGGATGGGAGTAGGTTCGGTGGACCGATCGTCCGTGTCGTAAAAACGGGACAGTGCATCCGCCATTACGTTCTGGGAGCCCGGTTTATACGTTAACGTGAACCGGAATCGGGTAAAGAACATGGCCCACCTTGCCTGACGTGGGTTCAGTCTCCTAGCTGCCCGAATATACTCCAGATTCTGGTGGTCGGTCCAGATGAGAAAAGGGTGCTTAGCCCCCTCAAGCCAGTGTCGCCACACCTTCAGAGCACTGACCACTGCTAACAACTCCCGGTCCCCCACATCATAGTTACGCTCCGCTGGGCTGAGCTTCTTCGAGAAGAAAGCACAGGGGTGGAGTTTTGGTGGCGTACCAGAGCGCTGTGATAGCACGGCACCTACCCCAGCCTCGGACGCGTCCACCTCCACTATGAATGCTAGAGAGGGGTCCGGATGCGCCAACACGGGCGCATCCGTGAACAGCGCCTTCAACCTGTTGAAAGCTCCGTCCGCTTTTGCTGACCACTGCAACCGCACCGGACCCCCCTTCAGCAGTGAGGTAATGGGAGCTGCTACCTGGCCAAAACCCCGGATAAACCTCCGGTAGTAGTTGGCAAAACCCAAAAACCGCTGCACCTCTTTTACCGTGGTCGGAGTCGGCCAATTACGCACGGCCTTAATGCGGTCACCCTCAACCACCACCCCCGAGGTGGAAATGCGATAACCCAGAAAAGAGACGGCTCGTTTGGAGAACACACACTTCTCAGCCTTGACATATAGGTCATGCTCCAGCAGTCTACCAAGCACCTTGCGTACCAGAGACACGTGCGCGGCGTGAGTGGCTGAGTAGATCAGAATGTCATCGATATAAACAACCACTCCCTACCCGTGCAGGTCCCTGAGAATGTCGTCTACAAAGGATTGGAAAACGGCTGGAGCATTCTTTAACCCATACGGCATGACGCAGTACTCATAATGGCCCGATGTGGTACTAAATGCGGTTTTCCACTCGTCTCCTTTCCGAATACGCACCAGACTATACGCGCTCCTGAGATCCAATTTTGTGAAGAACTGCGCTCCGTGAAATTATTCCATTGCCGTAGCAATGAGAGGTAGTGGATAACTAAACCCCACGGTGATGGCATTTAGACCTCTATAATCAATACACGGACGCAAACCTCCCTCCTTTTTCTTCACAAAAAAGAAACTTGAGGAGACGGGTGAGCTGGAGGACCGAATGTACCCCTGTCCCAGAGACTCAGTGACATATGTCTCCATAGCCACCGTCTCCTCTTGGGACAATGGGTACACGTGACTCTTGGGAAGCGCAGCGTTTTCCTGGAGATCTATCGCACAATCCCTTTCCGGTCGATGAGGTGGTATTTTAGTCGCTTTCGTTTTACTGAAAGCAATTGCCAAATCGGCATACTCGGGGGGAATGCACACCGTGGAACCCTGGTCTGGACTTTCCACCGACGTGGCACCGATGGAAACTCCCAAACACCTTCCAGAACACTCCTTTGACCACCCCTGGAGAACCCCCTGTCTCCACGAAATTTTAGGATTGTGCCGGGCCAGCCAGGGAATCCCTAGCACCACTGGAAACGCAGGCGAATCAATAATATAAAGACTGATACGCTCCTTATGATTCCCCTGCGTCACCATGTCCAGGGGAACCGTGGTCTCCCTGACCACCCCTGACCCTAATGGCCGGCTATCTAGGGAGTGCACGGGAAAGGGAGAATCTATCGGCACAAGCGGAACCCCTAACCTAAGAGCGAGTCCGCAATCCATAAAGTTCCCAGCTGCGCCTGAATCGACTAGCGCCCTATGCTGGGAAGAGGGAAAAAATGTAAGGAAAAAAATTAAGACAAACATGTGACCAACAGGGGGTTCTGGGTGAGTTTGGTGCGGACTCACCTGGGGTGATCGAGAAGCGTTCCGCCTGCCATTTCGACTCCCAGACGGACCCCCCCAGCACCGATCGGCCGTGTGTCCTCTCCGACCACAGCTGGTGCAGGGAGAGCCTCCTCCTCCGGTACCTCTCGGCACGGCCCCTCCCAACTCCATCGGAATAGGAGCGGAGGTGCTGGGTGGTGGAACGTACAGGACCCTCTCAGAACGCCCGCGGGCAGCCAGCAGATTGTCCAGTCGGATGGACATGTCAATCAGCTCATCCAAGGAAAGAGCAGTGTCCCGACATGCTATCTCCCTGCGGACGTCCTCCCGGAGACTACACCGGTAGTGGTCAATAAGGGCCCTGTCGTTCCACCCAGATCCTGCAGCCAGGGTCCGGAACTCCAGCACGTAATCCTGGGCGCTCCTCTTCTCCTGCCTAAGGTGGAACAGTCGTTCTCCCGCCGCTCGGCCCTCTGGAGGGTGGTCAAACACGGCACGAAAACGGCGGGTAAACTCGGGGTAGTGCTCCTTCGCTGAGTCTGGGCCATTCCAGACTGCGTTCGCCCACTCCAGAGCACGACCCGTGAGGCAGGAGACGAGGACACTCACCCTCTCCGCTCCCGAGGGAGTGGGTCTTACGGTGGCAAGGTACAGTTCCAGTTGGAGTAAGAACCCCTGGCACCCCGCCGCCGCTCCATCATAATCCCTTCGGGAGTGTCAGACGGAGAGCGCTGGAGCCGGGGGATGGAGAGTCCTGGGCTGGAAGAGCCGAAGGTGGAGAGAGGAGACCACTCCTCTCCCATCGGTCCATTCGCTCCATCATTGAATCCATCGCCGATCCGATACGGTGGAGAACGGTGGTATGATGGAGCACCCGTTCCTCCATCGATGGGAGAGGGTTGGCCGCTCCTCCTGCTGACTCCATTTTTTTGTTGGGGTGCGGGATTCTGTAAGGACTGGGTGTCGGAGTGCGAAGTCAAGCGCAGGAAACAGCAGGTGCAATAACAAATGTTCTTTTAATGAACACTGAGAAACTAGGCCACCCTTCTATACACTGGGTGTTCTCATAAAACAACCCCAGACACGGGGGGGAACGAAAACAGTCCAGTAACAACGTAGATCGAAACAAACACCACTCTTACCAACTAACAATCCCGCACAAAGAAACGGGCGGGCCGGCTGACTGATAAGACCAACTAATTACAAACCTAATACAAAACAGGTGTAACCAATAAACACATAAGGAGGGGGAGAAAAGGATCAGTGGCAGCTAATAGGCCGGTGACGACGACCGCCGAGCGCCACCCGAACGGGAAGGAGAGCCTGCCTCGGTCGGAGTCGTGACAGTTGTGTTACAGCCTACATTTAAAATTGATTAAATTGAGATTTTGTGTCACTGATCTACACACAATACCCCAAAATGTCAAAGTGGAATTATGTTTTTAGAAAGCTTACAAATGTATTAAAAATGAAAAGCTGAAATGTCTTGATAAGTATTCAACCCTTTTGTTATGGCAGGCCTAAATAAGTTCAGGAGTAAAAATGTGCTTAAGAACTCACATAATAAGTTGCATGGACTCTGTGTGCAATAATAATGTTTAACATGATTTTTGAAGGACTGTCTCATCTCTGTACCTCACACATACAATGATCTGTAAGGTTCCTCAGTCGAGCAGTGAATTTCAAGCACAGATTCAACCACAAAGACCACAGAGTTTTTCCAATGGTTCGCAAAGAAGGGCACATATTGATTGATGGGTAAAAGAAACACACACATTGAATATCCCTTTGAGCATGTTGCAGTTATTCATTACACTTTGGATGGTGTATCAATACACCCAGACACAAAGAAGATACAGGCGTCCTTCCTAACTCCATTTCCGGAGTCGAAGGAAACCGCTCAGGGATCTAAAACAGTTACAGAGTTTAGTGGCTGTGGTAGGAGATAACTGAGGATGGATCAACAACATTGTAGTTACTCCACAATACTAACATAAATGACAGAGTAAAAAGAAGGAAGACTGTACAGAATAAAAATATTCCAAAACATGCATCCTGTTTGGAACAAGGCACTAAAGTAATACTGCAACAAATTACCTAAAACACAAGGCTGGAGTTTCTTACCAAGACGACATTGAATGTTCCTGAGTGGCCTAGTTACAGTTTTGTCTTAAATCGGCTTGACAATCTATGGCAAGACTTAAAAATGTCGGTCTAGCATTGATCAACAACCAACTTGACAGAGCTTGAGGAATTTTAAAACGAATAATGGGCAAATATTGTACAATCCAGGTGTGCAAAGCTCTTAGAGACGTACCCAGAAAGACTCACAGCTGTAAGGTAATTCAAATGTATTGACTCAGGGGGTTGAATAAGCATCTAATCAAGATATATTAGTGTTTGTTTTCCATACATTTTTCTTCCACTTCGACATTACAGAGTATTTTGTGTAGGTTGTTGACAATTTTTAAAAATCAATTTTAACCCCACTTTGTAACACAACAAAATGTGGAAAAAGTCAAGGGGTGTGAATACTTTCTGAAGGTACTGTATATACGGAATAGGGTGCCATTTGGGATCTAGACAAGGTCTGTCTGTATAAATGATCCTACTAGAAGGGTAGCGATGGAGGGGGGGGGGGGGGGGGGCAGATGGATCACCATTTGCATGTGACAACTACTAAGAGCTCTATCCTCAGTCCCCACACCATCGGCCCAGACCTCTAAAAATCTATATTCCCTCTGTCTCAATCAGAGACGACAATTCAGTCCATTCCACTTTATCCTCACTTGTGTTCCAATTAGTCCACGATTAGGTGGTTTGGCAGCAAACTGGGAGGTGATACAGTATATTGTGTTTTTGCTTCAGTCCAACCAGTACTGTGATGGTGCCTGGAAAAGTGGGTATACTCTACTTTTGCCAAACTGGAACACTGGAGATTAAACAAGACTGAATCCAAACATTACACTGTTGATTTTATGTGTATTTAAATGATTACAAGGGTTTGAGTGAGAGGTCTAACTGGTGTCTCCAAGTGGCCACACACGTCTCCAAACTGTGCACAGTTCCTATGTAATTTCAATGCACTTTTATGACTTAAGGAAAGAGCCTTCAACTATAAGGTGCTTTTTTGACCTCTCCTAGCTTTGCCATTGGGGAAATGAAGCACACTTGTAGTTGTTTGTTTGGAACACAGCCCTGCGTCCCCACCATCACACGATAAAAAATGTTTTTTGTGTGTTACAGCCTACATTTTAAATGATCTGATTATGTGAATCATGAAATGTTATGGGAAACGGATAGTTAAATCCATATTCTGTATCCCCACCATCACACAATTAAAAAAACATTTGTGACCAACTTTTTATTCATTTGTAACGTTTAAATTGTTTTATGGGGGGATTGCAGGTACAAAAACAATCAATGAAATGCATACAAAGATTACCCCGACCGTTCCCCTCCTCAGTCCCCATCCACTCTCCCACATCATCCCTCTCAAATCAAATCAAACTTTATTTGTCACATGCACCGAATACAACAAGTGTAGATCTTACCGTGAAATGCTTAATTACAAGCCCTTAACCAACAGTGCAGTTTAAGAAGAGTTAAGAAAATATTTACCAAATAAACTAAAGTAAAAAATAATAAAAAGTAACACAATAAAATAACAATAACGAGGCTATATACTGTACAGGGGGTACCTGTAAAATGTGATCTATAAAATGTGATCTTATCTTCATCTAAGTCACAACAATAGACAAACACAGTCTGCTTAAACTAACAATTATATGTTTTCATGTTTTATTGAACACACCGTGTAAACATTCACAGTGTAGGGTGCAAAAAGTATGTGAATTTAATATTGATTTCAGTATCCCTGCATTTAAGTCCCCGGCTACTAGGAGCGCTGTCTCTCCATGAGCGTTTTCCTGTTTGCTTATGGTGGAATACAGCTCATTCAGTGCGGTCTTAGTGCCAACATCAGTCTGTGGTGGCATGTAGACAGCTACGAAAAAACAGATGAAAACTCTCTTGGTAGATAGTGTGATATACAGCTTATCATGAGGTACTCTACCTCAGGCGAGCAAAACCTCGAGACTACCTTATATATTGTGCACCAACTGTTATTTACAAAAATATATAGTCCGCCGCCACTTTCGGTTACTGGCCCAACGCTCTAACCACTAGGCTACCTGTCGCCCCAAATATAGGAGACCCTCAGTGGTGCGTGCTCAGTCCCCTCCTGTACTCCCTGTTCACTCATGACTGCGCGGCCAGGCACGACTCCAACACCATCATTAAGTTTGCAGATGACACAACAGTGGTAGGCCTGATCACCGACAACAACGAGAAAGCCTATAGGGAGGAGGTCAGAGACCTGGCCGTGTGGTGCCAGGACAACAACCTCTCCCTCAACGTGATCAAGACAAAGGAGATGATTGTGGACTTCAGGAAACGCCCCCATTCTCATCGACGGGGCTGTAGTGGAGCAGGTTGAGAGCTTCAAGTTCCTTCGTGTCCACATCACCAACAAACTAACATGGTCCAATTACACCAAGACAGTCTTGAAGATGGCATGACAAAACCTATTCCCCCTCAGGAGACTGAAAAGATTTGTCTTGGGTCCTCAGAACCTCAAAAGGTTCTACAGCTGCACCATTGAGAGCATCCTGACTGGTTGCATCACCGTCTGGTATGGCAACTGCTCTGCCTCCGACCGCAAGGCACTACAGAGGGTAGTGTGTATGGCCCAGTACATCACCGGGGCCAAGCTTCCTGCCATCCAGAAAGCCTATAAAATTGTCAGAGACTCCAGCCACCCTAGTCATAGACTGTTCTCTCTGCTACCGCACGGCAAGCAGTGCTGGCGCACAAAGTCTAGGTCTAAGAGGTTTCTAAACAGCTTCTACCCCCAAGCCATAAGACTCCTGAAAATCTAATCAAATGGCTACCCAGACTATTTGAATTGCCACCCCCCCCCCCTTTTACGCTGCTGCTAATCTCTGTTATTATCTATGCATAATTCACTTTAATAACTCTACCCACATGTAAATATTACCTCAATTACCTTGACTAACCGGTGCCCCCGCACATTGACTCTGTACCAGTACAGCTGCTCTTTAATTATTTCTTACTTCATGTCTTTTTCTTTTCTTTTTTTTCTTAAAATTGCATTGTTGGTTAAGGGCTTGTAAGTAAGCATTTCACTGTAAGGTCTACACCTGTTGTGTTCGACGCATGTGACAAATAAAATTTGATTTGATCAGGCTTATCAGACAAACAGATGATGTAATTTTGATGCACGTAGAATGGAGTCATGAGTGTGTGTTCCGTGGCAAATGTTCTTCACAATACCAAAAACATAGACTCGTTCTGTTCAGGACAACCCAGGGTATAACCCATGTCATCCTTGTATCTGTACATTAAACATAGCAATCATAGTAAATTACATCCCACTGGCAGAGAAGTCAATTCAACGTCTATTCCACGTTGTTTCTGCTTAATTTCATTGAAATGACTTGGATAAAACGTTAATTCAACCAGTGTGTGCCCAGTGGGATAAGTTTTCAAATATGGAAATGTGAAGTGCACATTTGGATGTGTGGTTTGCTTGTATGACATCAAAGTGGTATTTATTATAATTCTCCAACGTCTAATCTTTCAGAACACATTGACTCCTCTCAATTTACAGCATTTCCCTCACTCTGACCGCAACAAATATGCAAAAGTTGCCCAATTAGCAGAAGGGATGGGGGCATCTTCTTGTGACACGCGGTGCTCAAGTTTATAAGCGGAAACCTGAGCTCTGACGTCATGTATAGCATGTTACTGTACAGCCTCTGCGTTCCAATGTCGGCAAGCTTTACACCACCCCAGCGGAAGCTTGGTATTGCACATGGTGATCTTAGGCTTGTGTGCGGCTGCTCGGCCATGGAAACCCATTTCATGAAGCTCCCGACGAACAGTTATTGTGCTGATGTTGCTTCCAAAGGTAGTTTGTGTTGCAAACGAGGACAGACGATTTTTACGCACTATGTGGTTCAGCACTCGCTGGTCCCGTTCTGTGAGCTTGTGTGGCGTACCACTTCGCGGCTGAGCTGTTGTTGCTTCTAGACGTTTCCACTTCACAATAACAGCACTTACAGTTGACCGGGGCAGCTCTAGCAAGGCAGACATTTGACGAACTGACTTGTTGGAAAAGTGGCATCCTATGACGGTGCCATGTTGAAAGTCACTGAGTTCTTCAGTAAGGCCATTCTACTGCCAATGTTTGTATATGGAGATTGCATGGCTGTGTGCTTGATTTGATACACCTATCAGCAACGGGTGTGGCTGAAATAGCCAAATCCACTAATTTGAAGGGGTGTCCATATACTTTTGTAAAATAATAAATAAAATATTGTTTAAAACTTTTGGTGTGCCTAAATAAAATCACTCACTGTCCGGTTTTGGTCCTCAGGCCACCTTTTGCCGACTCCTGGCTTACAGTGCACTTGTGATGGCAGAGTTTGCAAAACAAATGCCCTCTGGATTGACACAAATCATCATGATATCAATCTGCCGTTGTAGGCCTACTCTGCAGATAACATTAAATTGGGACGTTTTTTTTGTTGAAACAGTGCGTGATGACTGTATTGTGCAAGGCAAAGATTCAACCAAGACATCGGACCAAACTTTTTCAATAACTGGTTTGCATACCCAGAGCAGAGCGGCACATTTTGCTCTTAATTGTAATCAGAGGGCTGATATAAATACTATGCATGCCAGTCTCTCTTGAGTTGAGGAGAGACTGACTGCATCACTTCTTCTTTTTATAAGAAACATCAATGTGTTGAAAATCCCAACTTGTTTGCATAGTCAACTTACACACAGCTCTGACACACACACTTATCCCACCAGACATGCCACCAAGGGACTTTTCACAGTCCCCAAATCCAGAACAATTTCAAGAAAGCGTACAGTATTATATATAGCCCTAATTGCATGGAACTTCCTTCCATCTCATATTTCTCAAATAAACAGCAAACCTGGTTTAAAAAAACAGATAAATGTCATGTACTTCTAGACGTAGTGAGTGGAGGAGTCAGGCGCAGAGAGCAGGGTAGTAGATACGGGGATAGTTTATTCCCAAAGCAACAGTGGCGGTCAACACACGGGTGCAAAAATACCCAGTCCAAAACAACACGACGAAACGGTTCGGGAAAAAATAACATCCACAGAAATCACACACAGCAAATAACAGAAAAACAAGCCCGCACAAAAGCCGGCGGGCCTATCGGGTTTAAATAGCCCAAAACCAAAACCTAAACAAGAAACAGGTGCAACTAATCAGACAACACTAAATGAAACAGAAAAGGGGATCGGTGGCAGCTAGTAGGCCAGCGACGACGACCGCCGAGCGCCGCCCGAACAGGAAGAGGCACCATCTTCGGCAGGATTCGTGACAATAAAGCAACACCTCGCGGCACAACGCCTTAGTTTGTGTGTTTGTGTGTATGCATTGATATGTAGGCTATGTGTGCCTTTCATTTTTTTAAATGTAGTTCTGTTCTTGTCTATTGATGTTCTGTATTATGTCATTCTGTATTATGTTTCTTGTTTAAGGTGGACCCCAGGAAGAGTAGCTGCTGCTTTTGCAACAGCTAATGGGGACCCTAATAAAATACCAAAATACCAAATACCCATTGTTGCCTTAGTTAGCATTAACTGGTTGATTTCATAAGCTGAAATGTCTTTCCCACCTACTCTACTGGCTACCGATGTCGTTCTTTAAGATGCTCCATGCTACAACCTAACCTAATTGTTTTAATCTACACACAATATCCCAGTATGACAAAGTAAACACTGGTTAAATTTATAAAAAACAAAAAAACTATCACATTTGCATAAGTATTCAGACCCTTTACTCAGTACTTTGTTGAAGCAACTTTTGGGAGCGATTACAGCCTTGAGTCTTCTTAGGTATGACGCTTCAAGCTTGGCAAACCTGTATTTGGGGAGTTTCTCCCATTATTCTCTGCAGATCCTCTCAAGCTCTGTCAGGTTGGATCGGGAGCGTCGTTGCACAGCTATTTTCAGGTCTCTCCATCTCTCTATACTTTGCTCTGTTCATCTTTCATACGATCCTGTACCTTTTACTGAAGAGTGGCTTCTGTCTGGCCACTCTACCATAAAGGCCTGATTGGTGGAGTGCTACAGAGATGGTTGTCCTTCTGAAAGGTTCTCCCATCTCCACAGAGGAACTCTGGAGCTTTGTCAGAGTGACCATCGGGTTCTTGGTCACCTCCCTGACCAAGGCCCTTTTCCCCCAATTGCTCAGTTTGACACTGATTGCTCAGTTTGAATTCTAGCTAGGTGGCTAATGTTAGCTGGCTTGCTAACGTTAGCTAGGCTAGAGGTTAGGGTTAAGTTTAGGAGTAAGGTTAAAGGGTTAAGGTTAGGGTTAGGGTTAAGGGAAGGGTTGGCTAAAAGGATTCAGGTTAGGGTTAGGTGAAGAGTTAGCTAAAATGGTTAGGGTTAGGGGAAGGGTTTCCTAACATACTAAGTAGTTGCAAAGTAGCTAAAACGTAGTAAGTAGTTGAAAAGTTGCTCATTTGGTAAAATACTAAAGTTGTCCTTGGTGAGATTCAAACTCGCAACCTTTTGGTTGCTAGACGTTCACATTATACGCCCACCCATCTACCCCGAACAACCACCCTCCTTTCGTTTTTGCCTTTAAGTAACCATCTGTTTTATGTAACCATACCAAACGTAACATTTCATACTAAATGGAGTGCCTCGGATTTACGTACAGAATAATACTGAACGCTCTAAGACCAGGTGGCACAACCAGTTGAGAACGGCCCTCTCTTGCTACTTGACCCTAAAACTAGGCTATGTTGCTTTGCGATGTGTTGGCTACTTTGTGCATGAGTTCTCTATTGTACTACATAATTGATACAGCGTACTGTATACATCCACTACACTACTTTGATATGCATCAATCCTACTGCATTAAAGGGGTAATATAGGATTAGTATATCGATTTTTGTTGAGTTTTAAGTGGAGTGACCACTGAATCCCAAATTACCCCTTTAATCGCAGAGGGACGAAGAAATAGCCCCATAAGCGTAATTAGGCCTGCTTGGACAACTGAATGGAATTTTCTTTATTACTGTGTGGGTGGAGCAAATATAAGAAACAACAAATACTAATGTATCTATAATCTAACATAGTTCATTAAGACAGAATAACTAGGGCCAAGAGATTTTCCTGAACACTTCACCTATTATAACGTAGGGTATGAGGAAAACCTCTTGTCCCTAAACTAAC
The DNA here is from genome assembly GCF_045679555.1 of Salvelinus alpinus. NCBI lineage: Eukaryota > Metazoa > Chordata > Actinopteri > Salmoniformes > Salmonidae > Salvelinus > Salvelinus alpinus. Next base: position 34,417,088 of record NC_092095.1, read on the forward strand.
ATTAGCATGTTTAATGACATTTTGCCTGATTTGACTGGGGAGGTGTCCAACTGCAACTCCACAGCATTATGTTCAAAACCTGATCATCTAGCCTGTCGTGATATACAGTACCCTGCTCTAAGTCGCATTCATAATGTCAGCTTTATTAGATATCATTCAGTGCCTCTGCAGTGCCATGGGAAAAGACAGAAAGGATTTACCAACTAATGCCATTTGGCCTGGCTTTTAATCTGTTCCATATGTGGCATGAGTCTAATACATTAAAGATGACTGGGGTTGAGTCCCAAATGGCACCCTATTCCTTAAATAGCAGACTACTTTTGACCAGAGCCCTATGGAATAGGGTGCGATTTGAGACTCAGCCTGGGAGAGAACCGGCCCGTTACAGATTTAATAGGAGGTCTAAGGGCAAGAGCATTTATTACTGTGATGTTATGCTAATGTGACTATAATGACTCTTCTTAAATGACCTCCGTGCTACTCAGCGGCGGAAAGCGTTCCATAACTCGTCCTCAATTCAATGCGACCTCATATTCTGTACTCCTCCATACTGTATGTGATTGAATGATCTGGGCTCTGTATGATTACATTACAGAATAATCAGCAGTGCTGTATATTTTCATATAAATCACTTTTGAATGACTCAGAGTAGGTCATTTATATACAGTATATAGGTTATAGAACAGGGCTCTCAAACCCTGTTCCTGGCGAACTACCCTCCTGTAGGTTTTTGTTTCAACCCCAGTTGTAACTAACCTGATTCAGCTTATCAACCAGCTAATTATTCGAATCAGGTGTGCGAGATTAGGGTTGGAGCGAAAACCTCCGGGACGGTAGCTCTCCAGGAACAGGGTTGGAGAGCCTTGCGGTAGAATAATCAATGTACAGCGTCCATATTATGACAGCCTCAGCAGGAGTACTTAATATGGACAGCGTACCAATGTATGCTATGGAACATTGTGTTTGACCTCTCTACGCCTGACCTCTCCACCTCTCCACAGACTGAGAACAATGGGGTGACGGAGGTGTGGAACAAGACGGGGAACCAGGGGGAGGAGTGGAACTGGGCGGAGGTTCCCCTGCGGAAGTTGAGGAACTTTGAATTGATCTTCGAGGGGATACGCTCCAGAGACGTGAGCGGAGGGGCTGCACTGGATGACCTCCAGTTCACAGACTGTGACCCCAGTAAGTGAGCCATGCATCCACAACGTGAACGTATACTGTATAACAGGTTCTACGGCGTCCATATTAGGACAGCCTCAGTCTCATCAGGACTTATATCACATCTTTATATATCTCGTATTCATCTCTGTCTTATATGTTAGTACACACATGTCAGGTGTGTACTGTCTTTCTTGGGAATCTCCTATCAGGATTGGATTTGTTACTCCTTGTGCTAGGAGTTACTCCTAGAGTTACTCTTGGTACTGACACAGTTCTGCAATGCACAATGTAACTTTCTCTTGGAAAGGCTCGCTCTAGTCTTTGAAGATGTTCTGGACACAGAACATGACTCTAAAAACCATTACCCCAAGAATCAGGGATTAAAATGTACAAGTTAATTAGAAGTGAACAGAAGTTCATTGGCTAGTTCCAACGAAGCTCCCGGGATCCTCTGACAACGTGGAAATAAATATATAATTCCCTGGCATGAAAATAAATTGAATTCGTTTTAAGTCATGTCAGATTCTATGCCTTGAAATTGGAGTTGAACCCATTGAAATCTGTAGAGAAAAGCAACAAAAGGCCAGACTAGCACCTGAGGCTAGATTCACTTTTAATAATGTGGATAAAAGACATTCAAGTAGTCCAGCAGCGTTTAAATGCGCATCTCTCTTCAAATCAAATAAAATCAAGATGTATTGGAAAGCGTACACATATTTGCAGGTGTTATGGCAGGTGTAGCAAAATGCTTATGTTACTAGCTCCAACAGTGCAGTAGAATGTCTTGCAAATACAAAACAAATCCTCAAATAATAAAACAAATCTAATCAAGAAATAACTATCTAGGTAGATACACTATAAATACAGAAGTATTTCAGCCACACCCATTGCTGACAGGTGTATAAATCAAGCACACAACCATGCAATCTCCACAGACAAACATTGGCAGTAAAATGGCCTTACTGAAGAGCTCATTTCAACGTGGCACCGTCATAGGATGCCACCATTCCAAAAAGTCAGTTCGTCAAATTTCTGCCCTGATAGAGCTGCCCTGGTCAACTGTAAGTGTTGTTATTGTGAATTAGAGACGTCTAGGAGCAACAACGGCTCAGCTGAAGTGCCACACAAGCTCACAGAACAGCACTGCCGAGTGCTGAAGTGCGTAAAAATCGCCTGTCAACACAAGAACTGTTCGTCAGGGAGCTTCATGAAATGGGTTTTCATGGCCGAGCAGCTGCACACAAGCTGCTCGCAAAATCACCAGGCTGGAGTGGTGTAAAGCTCGCCACCATTGGACTCTGGAGCAGTGGAAACGCATTCTCTGGAGTGATGATTCACGCTTAACCATCTGGTAGTCCGACGGCAAATCTGGGTTTAGCGGATGCCAGGAGAACGCTACCTGCTCAAATGTGTAGTGCCAACACTAAAGTGTGGTGGAGGAGGAATAATGGTCTGGGGCTGTTTTTCATGGTTCGAGGCTAGGCCCCTTAGTTCCAGCGAATGGAAATCTTAACGATACATCATACAATGACATTCTAGACAATTCTGTGCTTCCAACTTTGTGGCAACAGTTTGGGGAAGGCCCTTTCCTGTTTCAGCATAACAATGCCCCCATGCACAAAGCGAGGTCCATACAGAAATGGTTTGTCGAGATCGGTGTGGAAGAACTTGACTGGCCTGCACAGAGCCCTGACCTCAACCCCATCGAAGACCTTTGAGATGAATTGGAATGCCGACTGCGAGCCTAATTGCCCAACATCAGTGCCCAACCTCACTAATAGTGTAACCAAGAGAATAGTGTAGTAGTATATTCAAGTAGGTCCTTCCCCATTTCAGCTTGCTTCCGTTTGGTTCCTACTGAATACAACCCTGTTGTAACGCCATTGCTTTTTATTAGGAGGCTCTGCTACAGATAGGTATTCCACATTAGATCAACCTTACATTAAGCAGGGGCTGGCAGAGGGCTTTGCAATGTGTGGCAACTGTCCAGACCCCTGCAATGCTCCCTCCAACACACAGACACACACACTTTCACACACACTTTCATCAAACAAGCTTTATTAACTCAAACCCAGTCTGCTCTCAAATTGCTCATACTCTAATTTTTCAGGTTCTATAGACGTTGAATTAAAATAGTCAGGTTTGTCTTTGCTTATCAACGTGCAACTGGGTTTTTTCTTGTTTCTGTAGCTTTGATGGAGGTGCCTTCAGAAAGTATTCACACTCCTCAACTTTTTCCACATTTTGTTGTGTTACAAATTGCGCTTAAAATTGATTTATTTGCCCTTTTTCTTATCTACACAGAATACTCTGTAATGTCAAAATGGAAAAACATATTATAATTTTTTTTTAAGATTTATGAAAAATAACACACTAATATTGATTAGATATGTATTCAACCTCCTGAGTCAAAACATGTTAGAATCACCTTTGGCAGCGATTACAGCTGTGAGTCTGTTGGGATAAATCTCTAAGAGTTTTGCACACCTGGATTGTACAATATTTGCCCATTTATTATTTTTTAAACTCTTTAAGCGCTGTCAAGTTGGTTGTTGACCATTGCTAGACAACCATTTTCAATACTTCCCATAGATTTTCAAGACGATTTATGTCTGTAACTAGGCCACTCAGGAACATTCAACGTCATCTTGGTAAGCAACTCCATTGTATATTTGGCCTTGTGTTTTAGGTTATTGTCGTGCTGAAAGTGAATTTGTCTCCCAGTGTCTGTTGGAAAGCAAATAGAACCAGGTTGTCCTCTAGGATTTTGCCTGTACTTCGCTCTATTATTTATTTTTTTCCTAAAAAACTCCCTAGTCCTTGCCGATGACAAGCATACCCATAACATGATTTAGCCACCACCATGAGTATTACTTTCGTACCTTAATGCAAACAGGAGTTATGTTTTTGAATATTTTTATTCTGTACACACTTCCTTTCACTCTGTAATTTACAGTGCCATCAGAAAGTATTCATACCTTTGACTTATTCCACATTTTGTTGTGTTTCAGAGTTCAAAATGAATAAAAAATACACTAATTTGCATCCATCAACACACAATACCCCGTAATGACAAAGTAAATTTTTTTGGGGGGAAATCTTTGCAAATTTATTGAAATCTAAATTACGGAAATATCTAATTTACATAGATATTCACACCCGTGAGTCAATACTTTGTACAAGCACCTTTGACATACACACACACCTCTGATCCACCTGATCTCCATCTCTCGTGTTCTGTACTCCCTCTTCTCAAACAAGTGGCTGAGCTGCAGGAGGATACTTTGATTGTAGTCCTAGTTTCTTGTTGTGTAACCGGTCCTGAATTTAACACAGAGGTGTGTGCGTTGCTCTGTAGGCTTCCTAGCTGCTCAAATTCTCTGGCACACACCTTGAGAACACTGTCATCCAGAGCGTCACCTCATCTCAGCACACACTCTCTGATTCTTATTCAGGAACATTGTCTTTTGATCCACTATGGGGGGTTGTTCGTTCAGCTTGGTAGTTGGCTCACAGCAGAAACAGCCTCTAACAGCGGAAACAGCAAAGGCTTTCTTGTTATGATGAAAGACATCAGTGTATGGTTTGAACGTGTGCACGCGTGTTTGTGTGTCTGTGTGTGGTCCAGGTGCAATGGTGCCAGCGTCATGTCCGGCGGTCACAGACTTTGTTTGCCAGAGCGGTGATTGCATCGAGTCCCACCTGGTGTGTGACAGCAAGGCTGACTGTGCAGACGAGTCGGATGAGGTAGACTGTGGTGAGTAGAGCTAGCTCTGGTCCAGGGCGTTACGTGCGGCTTGCTGATGGCTCAGCGTCAGCAAGCCGCAGGTAACGCCCTGGACCAGAACTAGGGAGTACTGAACTATACAATAGAGAGCTATTAAGGAGTCATCTGCAACTTTGCTATTTCTTTGCCCTCTCTGTCTTTCTCTCTTTCTCGCTGTCTCGCTCTTCCTCCCTCTTCCCAATCTCTCTCTCGCTCCCAGGCCACATTGTAGGCCTACCAGGTGCCTGTAACTTTGACATGCCAAAGGACATGTGGGAGGAGATCTGCCAGCTGACTCAGGACCCTGATGATGACCTTGACTGGAGGATTGGTCAGAGGAGAGACACCCCAGGAACTGGACCCCCATTTGACCACAGCCCTGGTCAGTACTGCCCTCCTTGGACATTGATATTTTACTGACCACGCTCTGAAAAAAGCTGGGTTAAAATTTGTTAACCCAGCGCTGGGTAAATATTGGACAGAACACACGCTGGGTTATTTTGACCCAGCCAGTTGGGTTGCGTGAATAACCCAACATGTTGGGTTGTTGGGATTACCCAAACATGGGTTAATTTAACCATCAATTGAGATATATCACTTTCATGCTGGGCTGACCCAGCAGCTGGGTCTTTTTAATGCAATGTTATTTACAGGAGGCATGGCTTATTAGGGGTGTGGCTTTCAGATAGTTCTTTTTTGCCACCCAGGAGAGTAAATGTCATTCTTGATCATCACGTTAAGTTGGTACAGTGCAAATTTCAATTTTCTATTCAATACTTTTTATACCTTATATATTCTAATGTTATATTAGTAACATCATTATTTACATATTGTAACAAAGTGGTAAATATCCCAACATTGGGATTGCATTGGCTTTTATGGAACTTCATTAAAGCTACCAAACTGTCAGTGTTCAACCTGAACGTATGTTAACAATATAACAGAACAGATGAACCGCCCCCTGAAAGCCACACCTTTAGTTTTCTGATCTGAACAGAAGGGTCATATCTCAACAACCCGGCATGAACAACCCAAAGAAAACAACCCAACTAATGTCCCCAATGCATGCAACCCAGCATTTGTTCTGAGTGCACATGGTCTGAACAGGTAGAATAGCATATAACTTGAGTTGTTCCGGACCAAATGACCTGAAGAGGACAAATAGGCTGTAACTAACAGATCACATGTCCAGGGAAAACTCTGGGTTCTATACCACTACAGTAGTGGGATGCGTCCCAAATGCGTCCCACCCTATTCCATATACAGTGCTCTACTTTTGACCAGGACCCTATTTTCCCTGGTCCAAGTAGTGCACTACAAAAGGGAACAGGGTGCTATTTGGGACACAGCCATGGAGTATCATTCTGCCTGAGTTCAGGGAGTCCATTACTTATTAGTTCTGTATACCACACAGAATGCAATCTTCTGTGGCTGGTTTTAAGACGCTCCCAAAGCATTGGAGCAGATTGACAATGTTCCTGTGGCAATGAGAGGATTTCCGCACCGGAAATTCAGGCATTCTTCCGTTTATTAGGAATCTAAAGGGGTATTTACAGCTGTTTGGATTGTGTACTGTTAAAAAAAAGCACGGCTGCCCAGGCTAGTGTTAGCCTGGAAGAGTGTGTGTGTGTGTGTGTGTGTGTGTGTGTGTGTGTGTGTGTGTGTGTGTGTGTGCGTGTGTGCGTGTGTGTGTGTGTGTGTGTGTGTGTGTGTGTGTGTGTGTGTGTGTGTGTGCGTGCGTGCGTGCGTGCGTGCGTGCGTGCGTGCGTGCGTGCGTGCGTGTGAGACTTTCTATGCCTGTCTGTGTGTGTTTATGTGTGCTGGGTCACACACACCAAGTAGAAAGCCAACCTTTACACCATCCAATGATGCATTACATCACAACACGTCGACCCATGAACTCTACAAGGACAATCGTTGTTATAGTGGAACACATTCATCCAGAATGTATAGCATATTGTGGCCACAAACTAAGGTAGTGCACTATATAGGGAATAGTGTATGGACACAAAATGCTATACATTCTGGATGAATGTGTTCACCTATAACAACGATTGTAGGTTGCCATTTGGGACGTAGCTCATAGTGACTGGCCACCCAACTCATTGATCGTGGAGATGAATGTGGACACCAGGCTCTGTGGCACAGGCTGACCTTATGATCTCACTGGGGAGGCAGATCAATGGGCCTAGCCAGCTGTATCACATACACACAGTCAGGCAACACACACACAGACACACGCACACACACACACACACACACACACACACACACACACACACACACACACACACACACACACACACACACACACACACACACACACACACACACACACACACACACACACACACACACACACACACACACACACACACACACACACACACACACACACACACACACACACTGCTTAGATACTCTACAATAGAGAATAGAGAGAATGCAGAACATCACACAAAGAAAATGGGTAACACACAGTGAGTGGTGGACCTCTCTTAGTTCCACCATCAGAATGGTAGGGGTGGAGAGGACATGCATCCCCTAGTCATGCATTAGCTGATTAACCGTTGCATTTAAAAGCTGATTAAAAGTTTAGAAGACAATAAAAACCAGCACACAGCTCTTTCCTAGAATGAAAGAGACAGAAATGAGGAATAAAGAACTTTGAAGATTCTAGAAGATTCTCCAGGGAAATACAGTATTTCGGGTGGGAATATTGTGGTGTGGGACTCACCACGCATTGAGACGATCCCAAATCCCCTCTAGCTCATGTGGAAAACTCCCACTTAGTTCTGGCGTCGCCTCAGTGGCCTCTCAGTCTCAGTCTGAGAGACTAAATAGAAGCAGATCAGAAGAACACTCTCAGCAACGCATGTCTGCAGGAAACAGGCTTTTAGACAGTAACACCGTCTTCACAAAATGTTCTTTGACTTCCAGTTGTTTTGGGTGGTCCGATACTGTTCACATTTAGGGCAGAGAGTTGTCTTATGACTTTATCAGGAAATATTCTGGGTCTAAGTTTGAACCTGTAAGCATAGCTAGTCTCCAAACACATTTGATTTGACTCACTACTGGAGATATGGCTAGAGACGTATGTGGTTCCATATTTCTCTCCATGATCCACAGGTGGAGAAGGGAAGTTTCTGTATGTGCACTCTGCCACAGAGAGAGAAGGTGACATCGCCAAGGTTACGACGCGGAACCCATTCCCAGCCAGTATTGGCCTATGTCACCTACGATTCTGGTTCTACATGCATGGATCAGACAGGATGGGGACGTTAAAGGTAGGAGGAAAGCTTAATTAAAGGTAGTTCAGTATTTTACATAGATGGTTCCCACATAACTTCCTTTGTTATGTAGCTAGCTGTTTTAGGAAAACCGAACCATGGACTACCGATTCTCCTTTCCTAAAGACTCCTTTCAGGCTGAACAACCATCTAACATTAAGTAGTAATAACCTGAATTTGCCCTTTAAGTCAAGCCCTAATAAATCATTTTGTTGTAATATTTGTTCTGTCTTTTCCACTGGATAAAACTGAAGTTTGTTGCAAAATCAGTTTAATCCACCAGAAAAGATAGAACAAATATTACAAAAAATATTATGGTTAAACTCAAATATGCTAATTGATTTAAAAAATATATATATATTTTGAATAATTTTTTTTAAATTTTATAATCTTTATAAATTATATAATAAATAGGACTGGTGGTGTTATGTCACACATGCAGCTAACAAAAATATATGGAAATGTCTGCTCTACTCAAAATTATAACCAACTAATTTTAATGAAAAAAATGGAAGAGGCAAGTGGAACGGGGAGAAAGTAAGGCCCTGCATTAAAGACCAAAATTGGTTAAAGAAAATTGTGATGAATAAAAAAAGTATACCAGATTAATTTAAGGATCAAAAAATTGACAGCTGTGCCATATAGATTTCAAAATAGTTGGGAAGAGATTTTCAATGTACCGATTCAATGGCACATGGTTTATAAACTGATACACAAAACGATGCAAGATTCAAAACGTATTCTTGCAACCAATGGAATGTTATTTATAGATAGATAGATAGACGGACGGACAGACGGACTGATAGGGGATACAACCATCCCAGCTCTGCAGATTTTGCTGCAGAGACAGCATTATTAGATCATTTGTTTTGGTACAGTCCATATGTAGCTTGTTTTTGATGTTCAGGAATGGGTTATTTAAAAAGTCATAGTCAATCGATCAATAATATAATAATACCCTGAGCAAATATCTTTAATTTACAATCTGTAGAAACTATGAGAATGGTTCAGAACTATTATGAAAGATCACAGCACAGTTAAAATATATGGTAAATACAGTGCATTCAGAAAGTATTCAGACCCCTTGCCTTTTTGCACATTTTGTTACCTTACAGCCTTATTCTAAAATTGACCGTTTTTTCCCTCATCAATCTACACACAATACCCCATAATTACAAAGCAAAACCAGGTTTTTAGAAATCACATTTACATATGCATTCAGACCCTTTACTCAAAACTTTGTTGAAGCACCTTTGGCAGCGTTTAGAGCCTCGAGTCTTCTTGGGTATGACGCTACAAGCTTGGCACACCTGTATTTGGGGAGTTTCTCCCATTCTTCTCTGCAGATTCTCTCAAGCTTTGTCAGGTTGGATGGGGAGAGTTGCTGCACACCTATTTTCAGGTCTCTCCAGAGATGTTCGATCGGGTTCAAGTCCTGGCTCTGGCTTGGCCGCTCAAGAACATTCAGAGACTTGTCCCGAAGCCACTCTTGCGTTGTCTTGGCTGTGTGCTTAGGGTCGCTGTCCTGTTGGAAGGTGAACCTTCGCTTCAGTCTGAGGTCCTGAGCACTCAGGAGCATGTTTTCATCAAGGATCTCTCTGTACTTTGCTCGGTTCATCTTTTCCTCGATCCTGACTAGTCTCCCAGTCCCTGCCGCTGAAAAACATCCCCACAGCATGATGCTGCCACCACCATGCTTCACCGTAGGGATGGTGTCAGGTTTCCTCCACACGTAATGCTTGGCATTCAGGCCAAAGAGTTCAATCTTGGTTTCATCAGACCAGATAATCTTGTTTCTCCTGGTCTGAGAGTCCTTTAGGTGTCTTTTGGCAAACTCAAAGTGGGCTGTCATGTGCCTTTTTACTGAGGAGTGGCTTCCGTCTGGGTGCTGTACCATAAAGGCCTGATTGGTGAAGTGTTGCAGAGATGGTTGTACTTCTGGAAAGTTCTTCCATCTCCACAGAGGAACACTGGACCTCTGTCAGAGTGACCATCGGGTTCTTGGTCACCTCCCTGACCAAGGCCCTTCTCCTCCGATTGCTCAGTTTGGCCGGGCGGCCAGCTCTAGGAAGAGTCTTGGTGGTTCCAAACTTCTTCCATTTAAAAATGATGGAGGCCACTGTGTTCTTGGGGACCTTCAATGTTGCAGACATTTTTTGTTGCCCTTCCCCAGATCTGTGCCTCGACACATTCCTATCTTGGAGCTCTACAGACAATTCCTTTGACCTCATAGCTTGGTTTTTGCGCTGACATGCACTGTCCTTTTGTCTGATGAGTCCAAATTTGAGATTTTTGGTTCCAACCACTGTGTCTTTGTGAGACACAGAGTAGGTGAACGGATGAT